>NC_056735.1:890701625-890741625 GCF_019279795.1 Protopterus annectens
CTTTCCAAGATTTCATTAAACAATCTGGTTAAAAATTCCACTGCCATTTCTCCTAAACACCTCCAAGCTTCCACAGATATGTCATCTGGACCAACAGCCTTTCCATTCTTCATCCTCTTCATAGCTATCCTTACTTCCTCCTTGCTAATCCATTGTACTTCCTGATTCACTATCCCCACATCATCCAACCTTCTCTCTCTCTCTCTCTCTCTCTCATTCTCTTCATTCATCAGCCCCTCAAAGTACTCGTTCCATCTGTTCAACACACTCTCCTCACTTGTGCGTATGTTTCCCTCATTATCCTTTATCACCCTTACCTGCTGCACATCTTTCCTAGCTTGGTCTCTCTGTCTAGCCAATCGGTACAGGTCCTTTTCTCCCTCCTTAGTGTCCAGCCTTTCATACAACTCTCTGTACACCTTATCCTTAGCCTTTGCCACCTCTCTCTTTGCCATGCACCTCATCTCCTTATACGTCTGTCTACTTTCTTCAATTCTCTGACAATCCCACTTCTTTCTTTGCCAGCCTCTTTTTCTGTATACTCGCCTGTACTTCCTCATTCCACCACCAGGTCTCCTTGTCCTCCTTCCTCTGTCCAGATGTCACACCAAGCACCTTTCTAGCAGTCTCCCTTACTAGCTCTGCTGTAGTTACCCAGCTGTTTGGTAACTCTTCACTGCCACCCAGTGCCTGTCTTAACTCTTCTGTGAACTCCACCTCACAATCACCCTTTTTCAATTACCACCATTTGATCCTTGGTGCTGCCCTCACACTCCTCCTCCTCTTCTTGATCACCAATGTCATTCTACAGACCACCATTCTATGCTGCATAACTACACTATCCCCATCACCACTTTACAGTCTCCAGTCTCCTTCAAACTGGCCTTCCTGCATGGGATATAATCCACCTGTGTGCATCTCCCTCTACTCTTGTATGTCACCCTATGCTCCTCTGTCTTGTTAAAATACATATTCACCACAGCCATGTCCATCCTTTTTGCAAAATCCACTACCATCTGACCTTCTGCATTCCTGCATTCCTTTCCTTAACACCATATCTACCCATCACTTCCTCATCCCCTCTGTTCCCCTCACCAACATGCCCATTGAAATCTGTTCCAATCACCAATCTTACAGTCATCACCACTTCATCCAACTCTCTCCAAAAATTTTTCTTTCTCATCTATCACACACCCAACTTGTGGAGCATATGCACTAACATCATTCATCATTACACCATCAATTTCCAGCTTCATAAACATCACTTTGACACTCTTTTCACCTCAAAAACACTCGTGGCATACTGTTCCTTCAGGATAACCACTACCCCATTTCTCCTCCAATCCACACCATGATAGAACGTATGTATATATGTGTCTATATATATATATATATATATATATATATATATATATATATATATATATATTTATATATATATATATATATATATATATATATATATATATATAGTTTTTTTGTTTTTTTTAATCTGTTTACATATTTTACAGCTGTTTTCTTGAAGAACAGCATACCACATTACTCGGATGGAAATAAGCTAGATTCCAAACTGTAGGAATTCTATATATGTTTCCTTTATACTTAATCTACTGCAGTAACGACTGAATTTATAACCCTGAGTACACCATGTCTACTTCAATCATAAAATATCATTGGAATAATCACAAATATAAATACTGTGGAATAAATTTCTCAGGAACTGTAAAAGTATCACATCATAGTAAACTTATTTAGGGGAAACTAGCAATCTAATTAAGTAAAAAAATGCATTGGACTAAGGGTGGTATTCATAGTCAGTAGCATAAATGTGTTATTGAATTTGTGAGTGAGTGCAGACTGGTGCAGCAAAGCCATGATTCATAGAGGCTAATTATGCCAATTTGTGGAGTTCCCAAATATAGGTATGCAAATGAGCTGATAATGAGATGATAATGAGAAGTGACATAAATGTTCTTATGCACATCAAGTCTGTTTTACACCAATTCAATTCATGGTCAGTTTTGCCCGCTATTCCGTGGTTGTTACAGATGCAGGATAAAAAGGGAAGACTCAACAAAAGTATTACAGTTTCAACTGGCAAAAATGCTGTATCTTACATGAGCTTTGCTATTTCTACGTCAGAGTTTCTTATCTTGACCAGGCCAAAACATATTGAGCCAAGCAGTGCTCATCCACCAAGAAGGCAGAAATATAGACAAAGGATTATTCATTATACCTTTGATAATCATGAAATTCTTGATAGGTTTAGGGTGGACAGGGACATTACAAGGGTCTTATTGGGTATGTTTGACTCCCACAGAGGCAGTGGAGGAATGTGTTGACTTCCTATTCCTGTGGACACCAAAGTATGTATAGCCCTCACTATACTTGTTACAGAAATCTTCCAGAAATAGTCTGGGGACACTTTGAGGATCTCATAGACTTCTGCTTCAAGGATAATGAGGGAGTTCCTGGATGTAGTCCTGATACATGTGGACCAGTACATCTATTTTCAGGTGTCACCTCAGAACCAAGCTTGGACTATGCATGTCTTTTATAGGATAATACATTTCCCTGAAGTACTCAGTGCAATAGATTACACCCATGTCACAATTAGAGCCTGTCCTGTTCCACAGGGTAAGTGGTACTGCAATAAGAATGGCTTCCATTCCATCAATTGCCAGGTAGTATGTGATGCATAGAGATGCATCTCAGCCCAACATCCTGACAGTGCACGTGACTGGCATATCTGTTGCACTAGCTCACTTTAGCACCTCTTTTCGCATAGTAGGATGCCAATTGATCATCTTGTTGATAAGTGGAAATTTCTTTTTTTCTTTTGTTTCTAAGTACGTAATTATTAATGTTAAAGGTAATTGCTGTATATTAATATGTATTTTCTTGTTTTGTTTTCCCTCCCCTCTCTCTCTCTCTCTCTCTCTCTCTCTCTCTCTCTCTCTCTCTCTCTCTCTCTTTAAGGGATGCCAGAATATCCACTGGAGCCATGGCTCATGACTCTGGTGAAAACTCCATCTGGAACTGTGGAGGAGAAATATGACACACCCCTGTCCAAAACCCATATTGTGATTGAGAGGGTGTTTTGCCTCTTAAAGGAGTATTTTGGGTGCCTGGATGAGACTGGGGTGCCCTTCAGCATGACCCAGCTATTGCATGTAGAATGTTCTCTGCCTGTTGTATTCTGTATGTATGATTATGTGCTGTTTTGGTGGTGAAGTGATCCATGCTGTCACTGCAGCTCCCAATTCTAGTCTCACTATGACTAATGATGACTAGCTGGTAGCAGTAGTACTGGACCCCATGTGGCAGGCTTGTGCACAGCATGCAGCTGCACCAGTTAGCAGGTGGCATATAGTCCAGAACTATGGACCAGGACATTCAGGTTAGTGTTTGTAAAAAACACATAGAGTATAATTGGTGCATGCAGTGATACCTGTGGGCTATGCTGTGTAGAGCATGGTTTACTGTCACTGTTTATCTGACATTCTCTCTCACCTTAAAATATTTTTTATTGCTAGCTGTTTGCCTGAATGCTCACTGATTCATGTGCAGTGATGCCATAAAGGCAGCAAATCAGTAAACAAGTTAACAGCTGCATGTGCTTTATTTAATAACTGTTTTTTTTATTATTTATTTAGTATTCAGAATAAACAGGTACTGTCAGCAGTAAGACATGTAACATTCATTTTCAATTTATATGTAAAGAATTATGTTAGACTGCACATCACATCTTTCTTACTCTCATATAAAATATTGATGAGGTCAGAATCTCTCTTTATATGTATAGTGATGAGGTATGTCTGTACCTAACATATGTACATAGATTTTTGGCCTCTCCACCACACAGTTGCTTTTAATCACAAATATGCATGATTGCAACTCATGAATATGGTAAAAGTAATAGCCAGAAAGGGAATAACTTGGCATATATGTCCAACAACCCCCCAAGCGCCAACTAATCCTTAAGTTTCATTACCCAGACATACTTATAAAGAAATGTTAAATCACAGTAACTCTAGATCAAAGGAGTCATGCACATCCACCGTTGACAGGCCTGGTAATGGTGTAGCAGATGTGGAAGATGGGCTACCATGAGAAGTGTAAGGTGAGTTAGTGTGATGGTGTGATCTAGAGGAGGAGGAAGGTGATCCTTCTGTCAGTGCTTCATGAGTGCGACCTTAACCTGGAGTGTGAGGTTCTCATAGGTGTAGATGACCATTAACATGGCCTGTGAGGAATGTGTTGATGTTACTGTCTTGTGAGCCATTGATACTATCATGTGATCATCCCCCACATGTCCAGATTGTACCCCATTCCCTCCCCCTGGTTACAGTGAGTCTAGCTTGACACTGGTATGTCTGAACCAGTGTACAAATGGAGATTGCAACTGATGCCTGGTGTGCCACCATGCTATGCATCAGTGAAACTATAGCATTATCCCATCTCTTGCCAATTTAAAGTACCATATGAAATCTTCACACATACTGTTTAGGACTCTAACCATTTCTAGCTGACTCACTCTTGCACTGGTTTGGGTCCTAACTATGTCACAGCACATTTCCTGTTGCACTTCCAATGCTTTACATGTTTCCTGAGGTAGTTCATAGAATTTTTATGCCTAGCACCTCTTTGCAATGTTGTCACTGTGGGCAAAGTGACCTCAGACTGCCCACCTTCATCCTGACAGTGTTCTTCTGACTGTGGAGACACTGGTGTAGAAGTGCATGTTTGCTCCTCATATACACAAATGGGTGGAATATCTGCCTGTATTTGACATTGTGATGCAGTGTCACTTTCTGCAGTTGCAAACATGTTGTGAGGTTTGAGAGCTTGTCATTACACTGGGAGACTGCCTGCCATTTCCCTCAGGGTGCCTTATAAATACAAAATCATCACCACCATCATCATCGTCATTATCAACAACACCCATTCTACTGTAGATCTCATCCATATATATTGGTACAGTTGAACTGTTTGTTTCTGATGCTGACTCTGTAAAATAAATCATTACAACATATCATGTACTGCAACAGCATATGGTATAGCATGCTTACAGGGGGTGGGTGATAGACACTTACCATGAAGTCTGCCTTCATTTTTATTAACTGCTGATGAACAAGACTGACTTAATAATAATGACTTGTGATGTACTTAATAACAGCACCATTTGTCACAATTCAATGTTAAACATTTACAAGGTGTATAATTTAAACCAACGTTCAGAGATGGATGAATGCAGATGTCGATGGAGATTTTGGTTTGATGGAACAGTGTCCACTCCACCTCAAATTATTCCTGTTGCACCACCTTCTGTATTTTTATAAAATTCGGAGCCCCCTTTAGTGGTCCTGGAAATTGCATTCTGCCTAGCCTTGTTGCTCGCATGTCCTACCATATCATTTTCCCTTCTCTTGCACTGTGCCAGAGATCTGTTTCTACCTCTCACTGCATTGATTTCAACAACTACTTGGCTCCATGCTTTGCTCCTCTCAGCTTGCCTGGCCCCACCTTTATCAAACAGCAGTTTGTCATATGTCCTAAGTGCTGTCACAAGTACACAGTTTCCTTCATAGGTAAAGTTATTATGTCAATGTCTGGATCCCTTATTCTTCATCTGTGCTATACAGGAAAAAAGGGTTACTGCCAGACACCTGCCACAGTATTGTCTGCATGACATCAGTAGTGAAAGTGTAATCCACTGGCCTGTTATTCCTGCCACCAGCAAAACTGCGCAAAAACAATCTACCACAACTGTGATTTCAAACAGCACAACTTCAAATCTTTCAATACAAAGATGCAGTTCTGTCTGCCACTGACAAGTACTCTTCCTTCACTGACATTACTAAAACAACAGGTTCACTACGCAATCACGTCTGTATTTCTGTCTCATGCACAATAAGCACTGACGAGTTCAATAACAAGGTGTAAATTGCATGGCGAATAACAGTGCTGTCTTGTTCCGTTATTACATCTTCGATGTAAAGAAGCACCAAACATACTGCGACCAGTTTCCCATACTTAAACAGTCACTGAATGTAAAAGCACAGTACGGTCCAAATGCATTGCAACTGACCCTTAAAACACTATGACAGGAACTGTTCATTGTCCTGTTAATGACTATTACTTATTTTATAAAGTTGTTCTTACTTTTGGATGTCTGAGGTATCCTACGTAATTTGCTGCCTATCTTGGCAAATCAGCATGGCGCAGCTCAGCCTTGCAGCAGAAATTCCGGCCAATTTACACATTAACTATGCAAAGTAGGCTAATTTATATACATGTCTAAAAATAATAGTATAACACAAACGTGTTATGAAGTACATCGGTGTATTCTGGAGTTTCGCTGATTGTGAATGCATGTGACATGATGCATGAGTGAGTCTGAGAAGGCATGGACATGCTGCAGATGGCTGCAAAGTCTGCAGCACTCTGCAGCAAGGCCAAGCTGTTCACAGACATGCTCTGGTTGGCCAAAACTAGCTATTACACAGACATACTGGTGAAATTCAAAATGGAGTCATCTGAAATTCAGGTTGCAATGAATGTGAATGTTAATCATGGGGTATCCAAGTGTGTATGTCACACTGACAAGTAGTACATATGCAAAAGTCATAGAAATACTTCTTCACTTTAGTACTGGCATTTCTTTGTCCACTACCTATTAACAAAAGAACAGGGGAAAAATGAGGGCAAACAATGACAGGTCATGCCTGAATGCTTGTCACCAAATGCAGGCATAAAAAAAGGTGAAAATGTTATGAATACTAGTAACACCTTCTTCGTTTAGACAAATTTAGAAATTATCCATTAGTAAATGCGCACTGTGGTAGGTGTTTGCCTTTAAGAAAAAAAACAGAGTGTGACACAGCATTTGTGTTTACACCAAATCTGCCAGTATTATCAATACCTGGTCTAATGACCTTGCTAGTAAAAAAAAGGTTTAGTCAAGTTGATATCACAAACAAGGAGTGGTTCTAACCTTGATTAATACAGCCCACAACATACTTTAGTCATTCCTGTTATGGCACTTCAAAGGATGGCTCCACCTGTAAAGGCATGAGGCAGTGCTCCTGGCTGGTCTGAGAAAGAGACCCTAATCATTCTGTACCTTTTGCATGATGTGTACCTGGAGTAGATCCAGGCATGCACACATAATATCACTTGGAAGAAAATCTATATCTGGCAGGAATTGGATGGCCACCTGTCAACCATGACAAGTGTAACCCACTCTGTTCAGCAGGACCATCACAGGTATGATGACTTGCAAAAGCATAGCGCTGACCAGCTGACCAAGTGGGTTGATCAGGTACAGGCAAGAAGGCAAGAGTTATATATATATATATATATATATATATATATATATATATATATATATATATATATATATATAGATATATATATAGATATATATATATATATATATATATATATATATATATGTATATATATATATATATATATATATATATATATATATATATATATATATATATATATATATATATATATATATATGTATATATATATATATATATATATATGTATATATATATATATATATGTATGTATATATACAGCAAGGGATAGAAAACATTGCCCAAGTACATGTAATTCAAAAGTCAAATATCTTATACTTCAAATAAGTTTTTGAGGTGACATTCTGAAATGCATTAAGGCAAAAATAAATAAATACAATTTTATGTAGTCAGCCATCCATGTGCTCATGACAGACAGAAATTACTGCTACCTGTTAAAAGGTTTCAGTCATAAATAAAAATTACAGTACAAAATATTAAATTAGTAATCTGTCCAAGTCTATAAATGTACTAGTTATGTTCAAATATAAGTAACGCTGACTGCATGCAATACAGTTAGAAATAAAACTTGCAGTTACAGATATAAAGAACTATGTAGCACTGCACTGAAAAAGTTGTAAGGTCTTTGCCAGTCATTACAAGAAGACATCTTTTGTCAGAGGTAAGTAAATGCAAGTAAAAACAATTGATATGTACTTAATTATTCATAAGTATTTCTTATTGTACATACAACATGGATGAATTGATACTCACCACAACCTAGTCCAACTGACTGTTGGGGGAGGGAAGTGGGGGTTACTTGGCTATAATAATGACTTGCAGCTACCCTTTCAGAGAACCTCAGTACTATACATTAGACAAAGTTCTGCAAAAAAGGAAATTCACACTTCCTTAAACTGGTAGATTTCAGCTTTTGCAGTTCAGGTTTTCCACAGAGGGATATGTGCATTTTCTAAAACAAAAGACAGACCTGCATTCATAATTCTTCACTACCCTACACAATGCAGGAGAATATTTCACTACTGAATTGTAATAATGCACACATGTAGCATTCAACAGTTATAATATGACACAATAAGATACAAATGAAAATGAATACGGGGAATATAAGAAGTGTATTTGTGGAATACAGTCAAATGCAGGTAAACAAGATGATCCTTCTCTTTTATTTGTTGCTGAGGAAGAAATCCTTTATAATTCTCAACAAGCAAAGAGAAGAGTCATGAGAATGGTGGAATCTTCTGGTAAGTATAACAGGTGTCCATAAGATATTTAACAAATACAGCTTAAAAAGAACAAAAAAAATAAAATACCACCAAGACCACCGATCCAAAAAGTTAGCAAATTTAATGAAACACTTAGTGCCTCGGCTTACAAAGCCTTCCAAGAGTAAAAACACTACAAAATACTATTTGCTTATATACAGCATATTGCACAAAGCAATTACTCAATTAAGCATACAATTCAAATCACATACTTCCAATTACATTTGTTGTTGAGTCCCTGAGGCTCCAAAGTACCATAGTTTAAAACCACCCCAGGTCTCAATGGGAGTCTGAACATAAAAAGTCTTCTGAAATGGCTGAGTTAACCTATCAGAAGACACGCCGCCCACAGTATTACTAAAAATCTGACCTCCCACTTAGTATATATACTAGAACTTGGAATGTTGTAAAACAGATTTCTGAAGAAGTTCACTGCTATTTTTTGAAAAATAAAAATAAGCGAATGAAAGCGCTCAAATCTGACCCAAGGCTCGTGTCTCGTTATTCCAGACCACCCAGGAAAAGCTTACCTTGTTGTATCAGTGCCTTCACTTTTATCTGGGGATAGTACCTGTTGTTGTAGTTCTTTTTTTAAGAGTTTGTTTTTAAAGACACGCATTCACCTATGCCAACTTGCAATATGCTGTATATAAGCAAACAGTATTTAGTAGTGTTTTTACTCTTGGAATGCTGTGTAAGCCGAGGCGTTAAGGGTTTCATTAAATTTGCTTACTTTTTGGATTGGTGGTCTTGGTGGTATTTTATTAGACCATAAGATACTTATTACTTAAGTAGCCATAGCAGAAAGTATGACACATAATTCAGTGCAGCATAAACAGAGGTACAGCAATGCTTTTAAAACTTGATTTCAGTGGTAATCCTGCAAACAAACTGCAGTTATACCTTTGCAACTGAAAGGAACTCAAAGGAAGATAGGATAAGGTGAAGGAAAATGTGCTATCCTGTCATTTTTAAGCAAAATTAACTGCAGTAGTTAGTGATTTATTTCATGTTTAATAACTGTCTACTGTAAAGCAAAGCTCAGACACTGCCTTTAGAAGAGCATTCCCTTTACCAATCATGGTTGACATGAACATAATAAAAGAATTTCTTGAAGACAATTGGAAAATCAATCTACGTAATAGTGACTTGGCATAAACTTTAGGAAAACGTTCTGGGTACACATATAAAAGATCGCACAACATTAAGTCCTTTTGGAAAGAGGTTCAGACCCAAAAACACTGGATGTTTCACCCCAGGCACCTTCAAATGTGGGAGATGCAAGCAATGCAGGTTCAAAAGTAACACCTCCTGCACTTACATATGAGCTTTTTACATATCCTTTTGGTGCCTTGGAAGATTTGACTGTAATTCATTTGGAGTGATTATATTGCCCAGTGTGAAACCTGCCCATGCTTTTATGCAGGAAAAACTTTCAGAAAATTTGCCCACAGAATTTACAAGCATAATCTAGCGATCAAAAATAAAGATCAAAACAATGCATTAGCAAAACATTCATTGATTTGTTCTTCTTTTAAGAAATGCACTTTTAGTGCACCTGAAACTGTATGTATGCAAATTAAATCTCCAATACATTTTGCAAGACATCCCACACTTTGACGATCAAAATGATATTGTTAGAAAGAAAAGTACATAAAATCCTATGCTGCATAACACACTGCAGGTATTTCATGGTTGTGAAAAAGACTTTCTTAAGAGATTGGGCATTAGACCCCAAGCATACAATTTAACAAAAGAAGAAAGGGATGCCTAAAAAGAACTGTTGAAAAATGATGACATTCACATTATGAAACTAGACAAGGGGGGCACTGCAGTAGTAATGAACAAAAAAGACTACACAATGGCCATCTGTAACTTGCTGAGTGATGAGAACTGTTATGAGGAAACCACTAAAGAAAAGGTGAATAGAAGCTTTTCAGCGATAGACCATTCAGTATTTGACTTACTAAGTCAAGGTTAAATAGATGCAGAAACTTATCCTTTCTACATGTCGAGCTCCCTAAGATGGCCAGATTCTTCAGAATTCCAAAAGTACACAAAATAAAGAAAATCCCCTTCAGACCAGTAGTTGCTGCAGACAACTATAAGATAGAGCCCATTTCATGTTTTTAGATCATTTATTGAACCTCATTGTACAGGATTCCGAATTTTGCTTGAGAGATTCCTGGCATTTATTAGAACTGCTGAGGAATGTACAAATGCCAGTGGAGGGGTGTGTTTTGCAGCTCTTGATGTTGTATCCCTATATACCCGCATTGAACAGAATACAGGGATCAAATTTGTAAGAAACTATCTAACCAACTGTAGCAAATTTAACAGTGGTTTGATTAACACTGTTTGTACCTTATTGGAAGTAGTACTGGATAATAATTTCTTCATCTTTGCTGGAAAACTTTTCAAGCAGAAGACAGGAGTTGCCATGGGAGCAAGGGTAGCTCCTGTCTTTGCTAATCTTGTCATGGCCTGGTGAGAACAAGAACATTTGAAATCCCATCCTTTGTTCTCCAAGGTCATCTTCTATAGGAGATACATAGATGACTTGGTCTTCTTATGAGAAGGTGACGAGGAAGAATTCAAAAATTTTACTCCCACCTCAACACCACCACACCTTTTTTGAAATTTACTGTGAGTGGGTATGGGAACAAGATATACTATCTGGATATCAACTTGAAGTTGGACATGACTGACTATGCCATGGAGAGCAAAATCCATAGAAAATAAACTTTTGTTAACCAGTATTTGCATAAGAAGAGTATGCATCTTTTCTATATGAAGAAAGGAATTGTTAAGGGGCAATTTATCAGACTGAGCAGACTCACAAGCAATGATGCCACCTCTCTGAAGGAGTCTGTAGCTCTGAGATTGTTATTCTTAGCAAGAGGATACAACTATGATTGGCTGTCGAAAATCTAATATGAAGTTTCACTGCTTAGGTTACACAAAGCCAAGCCCATTTTACACAAGCTTGCAAAGCAACTTTTGGTGGAAGTTTGTACACCTACTCCAAAACAAAACTCAGACTCTGCCTTTAGAAGATCATCCTTTACCAATCATGGTTGACATGAACGTAGTAAAAGAAATCCTGGAAGATAATTGGAAAATCATTCTAGGTAATAGTGATTTGGCAAAAACTTTAGGAGAATGTCCTGTGTGCATATATAAAAGATTGCACAACATTAAGTCCTTTTGGAAAGAGGTTCACATCTCAAAAACACTGCATGTTTCACCCCAGGCACCTTCAAACATGGGAGATGCAAGCAATGGAGGTTCATAAGTAACAACTCCTGCACTTACATCTGAGCCCTTGACCTATCCTTTTGGTGCCGTGGAAGATTTGACTGTAATTCATTTGGAGTGGTTTATATTGCCCAATGTGAAACATGTTCATCCTTCCATGTAGGAAACACTTTCAGAAAATTTGGCAACAGAATTTACAAGCATAGCCTAGTGATCAAAAATAAAGATAAAAAATACATTAGCAAAACATTCACTGATTTATTCCTGTTTTAAGAAATTCACTTTTTGTTTACCAGAAGCTGTCAGTTTGGAGGACTTTTTAGGGAATTATAAGGTATGGCTTGAGTGCCAAAAATCTTAATGACAGATCAGGTTAAGAGCTGAAAAATACCCTGGACTCAGTGGTTATATTAAAATTAAATGTTCCTTGTCAGCACAAATGTTTTAAATAGTATCTAGTCTGTCTGAAATCTGAAATAAAATATTTTGGTTTAGGCACTTTTTTAAGCTAATATTACCTAAGGGCAGGCGTTGATTGCTTGTGTGCATACCATATGACTGTACTGGATCCATTTTTAAACAGTATGTTTGAGTTATTTGTTAGATTCTGATGAAGTTCTTGTATGGATTATTAAAGAAGGAAAACTTTAAATGAAATCTGATTGCATCCGCATCTTCTCTGAAGAGGTGGTACTTGTAGAATTGTTCTTTTGGTTTTGTGTTCTTTATTCTACACCATTTTTGGGATTTTTTTTTCTGATTTTTTTTTCTGTTTTGTCTTCCATGGCACACCAGCATGTTTGGAGAATTGTTTGCACAAGATGTTAATTTAGATTTATCTACACATCCGGTCCCTGAAGATCTTGTGGATTCTACTCAAAAACTGATGGCAGCCATATCTAACATCTGTGGTCTTTTGGAAACCTATAAAGTGAGAGGTTTGCCAAGTAGTTCTTCTCCCCCTCTTCCTGGGTCTTCCACTCAAACTCAAGGGTTATCTTAGACTGTGGCACAACTTGTAAGGAACTCCAGTGACAACAGGTGGTAACTATATACATGCACTGAGACTTTATTTGAATTCATCTCTAAAAGTCAACCCCTTCTCTTATAATAGTCATAGAGATTAAAATACAATGGACATTGATACTGTAACTGATTATGGTAATCACCATCAAGCTGATGTGTGTAAAAAATAAATTTATAGACTAGAAAACTTGGTAACCAAGTACAAAATGTGGCAGTATGAAATTATTTACCTTGAAGAATGCACATGCCTTGAATGTGTACCTTTTTGGGGTAAGAGTTTGTAAATTTCCAAATGGTGTGAATACTGATGACTCCCTCTACAAAGATCTGGTCAAATTGTTTAATTATATGGGTGTTAACCTGATGAGACCTTTAATAGCTAATTATAAACTCAAAGTCGGCCATCTAAAAGAAGAAATTCGACTGTTGGATGAGAAAATCAAACACTCATTGCTTTACACAATTTGTCAATTTATGTAATGATATTGCAATCAAAGCAGAAAGGCTTTCCATGACCATTATTAATAGGAAGAAAAAGAAATTGAAGAGAGACTTAGACACTATTAAAAGGGGACAGCTTATCCATTAAAAACTTCTAATTTAACCATGGAAAGTGCCAATCCTGTGCCAATCACCAACACTGTTCTACAACAAATCAAGAGAAGAAACACAGTTTGAATTACGTGAGTCAGTGAGTCACTGAAGCTATCAATGACACACGCCAGACACTACCACCCCCTATTCTCTCCCCACCTCCTTTTTTATTGCTCCCATCAGGAAGCATCAGAACACCAAAATGGCAAACAGGAGAGAAGATACAGAACATGTGGAAGAAAGGAACAACAAAAAGAAAAAAATTGAACTCAGACTTTGAAATTTTGAACCTTTGTGACTTTAATTTGAATAATTATCATCATACTGTTTTAGCCAAAGGTTTCTCATTCTGACACAGAGGGCAAATATTGCCCAGATGCTAGTGGATTTCAAACTGTGTATGCAAATTAAATCTCCAATACATTTTGCAAAACATCCCACACTTTGGTGATCGAAATGATACTGTTAAAAAGAAAAGTACATAAAATCCTATGCTGCATAGCACACTGTAGGTATTTCATAATTGTTGTGAAAAACACCTTTCATAAGAGTCTGGGCACTAGACCCCAAGAATACAATTTAACAAAAGAAGAAAGGGATGCCTTAAAAGAACTGTTGAAAAGTTATGAGAATCGCATTATGAAACTGGACAAGGGGGGCACTGCAGTAGTAATGAACAAAAAGACTACACAGTGGCCATCTGTAACTTACTGAGTGATGAGAATTGTTATGAGGAAACCACTAAAGAGGTGAATAGAAGCTTTTCAGCGATAGACCACTCACTATTTTACTTACTAAGTCAAGGTTAAATAGATGTGGAAACTTATCCTTTCTACATGTTGAGCTCCCTAAGATGGCCAGATTCTTCAGAATTCCAAAAGTACACAAAATAAAGAAAATCCCCCTTCAGACAATTAGTTGCTGCAGACAACTATAAGATAGAGCCCATTTCATATTTTTTACATCATTTATTGATCCTCATTGTACAGGATTCCTCATTTTGCTTGAGAGATTCCTGGCATTTATTAGAACTGTTGAGGAGTGCACAAATGCCAGTGGAGGAGTGTGATTTTGCAGCAATTGATGTTGCATCCCTATATACCTGCATTGAACAAAATACAGGGATCAAATTTGAAAGAAACTATCTAACCAACTGTACCAGCTTTAGCAGTGGTTTGATTAACACTGTTTGTACCTTATTGGAAGTAGTACTGGATAATAATGTCTTCACCTTTGCTGGATAACTTCAATCAGAAGATAGAAGTTGCCATGTGAGCAAGGGTAGCCTCTGTCTTTGCTAATCTTGTCATGGCCTGGTGAGAACATGAAAATTTGAAATCCCATCCTTTGTTCTCCAAGGTCATCTTCTATAGGAGATACATAGATGACTTGGTCTTCTTGTGGAAAGGTAACGAGGAAGAATTCAAAAATGTTACTCCCACCTCAACAATAGCACAGTTTTTTTTAAATTTACCATGAACGGTATGGGGACAAAATAAAATATCTGGATATCAACTTGAAGTTGAACATGACTAACTATGCCATGGAGAGCAAAATCCATAGAAAAGAAACTTTTGTTAACCAGTATTTGCATAAGAAGAGTATGCATCCTTTCCATATGAAGAAAGGAAATAAGGGGCAATTTATCAGACTGAGCAGACTCACAAGCAATGATGCCACCTTTGTAAAGGATTCTGTAACTCTGAGATTGTTATTCTTAGCACAAGGGTCAGGGGTACAACCCCAATTGACTGTTGAAAATCCAATATGAAGTTTCACTGCTTAGGTTACACAGAGCCAAGCCCATGTTGCACAACGTTGCAATGGAGCAACTTTTGGTGGAAATTTGCACACCCACGCCAAAACAAAACTCAGACTCTACCTTTAAAAGAGCATCCTTTACTAATCATGATTGTCATGAATGTAATAAAAGAAATCCTGGAAGACAACTGGAAAATCATTTTAGGTAATAGTGATTTGGCAAAAACTTTAGGACAATGTCCTGTGTGCATGTATAAAAGATCACACAACATTAAGTCCTTTTTTGGAAAGAGGTTTACATCTCAAAAATACAGGATGTTTCACCCCAGGCACCTTCAAACATGGGAGATGCAAGCAATGGAGGTTCACAATTAATGCTTCCTGCACTTACATCCAAGGCGTTGATCTATCCTTTGGGTGCCTTGGAAGATTTTACTGTAATTCATTCGGAGTGGTTTATATTGCCCAGTGTGAAACCTGCTCATGCTTCCATGTAGGAAACACTTTCAGAACTTACAAGCATAATCTAGTGATCAAAAATAAAGATAAAAACAATGCACTAGCAAAACATTAACTGATTTGTTCTTGTTTTAAGAAATTCACTTTTAGTGTACTGGAAGGTATCAGTTTGGAGGACTTTTCAGGGAATTCTAAGGTACGGCTTGAGTGCCAAGAATCTTGCTGGCAGATCAGGTTAAGAGCTGAAAAATAGCCTGGACTCAATGATCATATTAATATTAAATGTTCATTATTAGCACAAAAGTTTTAAATAGTCCCCGGGATTCATGAAGCTTGTGCTAGGCGCCGGAGTAGCGTTGGTGATCTAACGCCAAATATGGCCGCCGAGCGATTCAGGTACGAGCTGTTTCCACGTGCACTACCAGTGTACGCCAGAGCTGCGCAGCTCCTGGTTCATGAATGTTAATTACCCCATGTGCAGCAGTGTAGCATGCAAATGAAGGTAAATAGCAAGTCATGAAGTGGTGCAGGCGTAGCGTATGCATGAAGAAATGTAAACCAAAAAAAGGTTTATATTTTTTCAAACATAAAATAGGAGCCATGAAAGCAGACCAAACTTACATATTATAATGTTAATATATGCCAGTAGCTAAATATATAGCCAATGGCATAAAAAAATGCACAACACATAAAAAATAACATTTAATGTCATGACCACACTAACACAAAGTAAAATCACAATGCATCAGTGCGCAAATGGGATCACAATGAAAATATATTTAGATATCATAAAACTGCAATATAACATAATTCATGAATTCCCCATAATAGTCAATGGCATGTATGCTACACCACAACCATGGCACAAGGGTTGCTTAGGGTCGGTGACAGTGTTCTACATGGTAACTAGGAATTAGTAGTCAATGCTATGCAAATGAGTCAAGTAATACTGAATTGCAAACTCCACGTCGGCGTAAGGATGTACCACACAGCATAGCGGTACAATACCGAGGTGTGGCTTGGCGGTAAACATGACATCAACAGAGGGGTGCGCCACCGTAGCTGTAAGCACATTGGATCATTGCTAATCCAGGTTGCCTGTTGCTAAGCAAAGCTGCAGGATAGGGGTGTGGAAGTAGCCATAGCAGCCAAGTGTAAGTCAACACCAAAGGCCCCACAATAGCAGTACCTGCTGTAAAACCCATAATTAAGATACCCTGCAGCTGGAATTGCACATACACACCCAATTACACCAGCATCATCCATTGCACAATAGTATAAGGTGTGAAAGCCCCCCACACACACTTGTGTATTCCCAGACACTCTGCACCATTGGTGTATACAGATGGGGAACTTTTAATATGTACATGTTAGGGGCTGACATAGCTTTGATTCACCAGCATGTGTTGGAGACTGACGGTGGTGTGGAGGATGAT
Organism: Protopterus annectens; assembly: GCF_019279795.1. Lineage (NCBI taxonomy): Eukaryota > Metazoa > Chordata > Ceratodontiformes > Protopteridae > Protopterus > Protopterus annectens. The sequence goes on from NC_056735.1 coordinate 890,718,759, forward strand.
GCTGACAACCATCTCAGGCACCAGAGGAGGAGAAGAGTGTTCAGACTCAGGGTAACCTACCAGGGTCTATATGATCTGGAGATAGTAGAGCATTACAGGGTGGACAGGGACACCATACAGCAACTTGTTGAGCTGTGCCAGCCATGCCTCAGAGTCAGAAGTAAGAGAAGGGAACCCATCCCAGTGGACACGAAGGTATGTGTAAGCTTGAGAATACTAGCCACAGGTACCTTCCAAAGGCCAACTGGGGATAACACAGGGATCTCAAAGGCATCAGCATCCAGTGTACTCCACCAGTTCCTGGATGCCATGTTACCGCATGGCAATGAGCACATATACTTCCCCTGAACACAGGAGGAGTTGGCCAGCAATATGCATCTCTTCCACCATGTGGCAGACCACCTGGAGGTACTGGGTGCAACAGACTGCACGCACATGCACATCAAGACACCACCCGGTGAGTAGGGTAGCCACTACATAAACCGCAAGGGATACCCCTCCATCAACTGCCAGGTCATGTGCAATGCCCAGGGAATTATCATGGATGTGTGTGCTGGCAGCCCTGGAAGCTATCATGACTCCCACATCTGACATGCCTCACAGCTGTATGAGGTATTTGCCAGGGGAGACATCCCATATGGCCACCTTGTGGGGGATGCTGGCTATGCACTGAAACCATGGATGATGACTCCCATTAGAAATGCACACACAGCCATGCGAGAACACCATAATTAGGCACACGCAGAAACCAGAATCATCATAGAGCGCATGTTTTGGATGCTGAAATCACAGTTCCGTTGCTTGGACATATCTGGTGAAGCCTTGCAATACTCTCCAGGCATGTGTGCCCACATCTTCATAGTATGTGCCATGCTGCACAATATGATCCTGTGGAAACAGCTTCAGTGGGGACAGAATGGTGAAGGCCCTCACAGCCCACCACCATTGCCAAGGGCCCCATAGGCACAGAGGGATTCAGACCATGAACACCCTGTGCCAGCCCCAGTAGGCAGACGGAGGTGTGCCCAGTATGCCCATGCCTTGGCAAAGAGGGAACATATAACACACACACTGACAGTGTAGGCACTCATGGAGTTACACCCTTCTCCACCTGCACACACAGCAAACATGGATGGCACACACACACGACCACTTGTAAATTGTCATGTATAGGTGGTCTACTCTGTGCATCCTACATAGGTAGCTCTCAACTATTGTGCACACAACCGCCATTGGCACAAGGTAAGTCAAAACCTGAACAGTAAATTAAGCTATCAGCATGTGTCCATACTGTATGTATAGGTTCATAGATACATAAGTAGGTACATGCCTAACTGCCTGAGGCCACTCATAAGCATAGCCAAAAAGTGTCTGCTATCGCCACCCCATTGATTAACTAAATGACCCTCTGTGGAGCAGAGCCAATTAAGGGATCCCTGGGGTGTAACCATTGTTCCCCACCCACTCTGCGAGGATTCCCTGGAGTGTTAGTGAGGGATTTTGCATAATGTAATCAGGGATGTCGTTCAGAATAATGGGGAGTATCCCTGACAGGAATCTTCTCAGATGTTTACATGTTACATAGTATACCTTAAACACAGACTGCATATATAGGTAGTATTCCACAGAATAATAAACATGTGGAACACACAACCGCTGAAATGTGCGTTAATCACTCTTGCACTACCAGTGCCTGGTCTAAGAGATAAGATATCACTGCCAGGATTAGAACACGCAACCATGTACACAATCTTCACAATAACATACCACTAAGCTACCTGAGATGTACCAATAGCAGTCGTGTATACTGACAGGATAAAACACAAAAGGTAGGAATGTGTTGAAATAGGACAAACCAGCATGTACCCAATATATATATATATATATATATATATATATATATATATATATATATATATATATATATATCGGGAGAGAGAGAGAGATATTGATATATGGGGATATACATATATATGTAGATATATAGATAGGTTAACAACATCTACATAACCATGGAGGTACATATAAATGGGATACCTACCACATACCGACTGCTTTACATATCGATGCACGTAATCCCGAGGCTTAAGGTCCGAAAGAACACCGAAACACCAGATGCGCGAGGTGTAAAATCACGATGTTAAGGGACAGCCAGTCAGTGCTTCTGGTGTTGCGGTTCAGGTAGGTTACTGTGTGTAAGTGTGTTTCTTAGGGCTGTAGTGTGTGTAAGTGTGTGTTCTGAGTGTGGTGTGTGTACCTGGGGGACTGCAATGTGTGGGTGTGGGTTTGCTTTGTGCATCTGTTTGTGCAATCTAGGAGGTAGAATATTAAAGTAGGGGGTGTGGGGGCACAGACACCCACATGGGGGGTGTAGGGGGGCTTGCCCACCTGCTCATACGTAGTGTAGGATGGTTTGTTTGGATGTGATGGGTAGCAGTGTGTGTGTGTGTGTGTGTGTGTGTGTGTGTGTTCCATGTTTGTGTTACTTTCGCGAGTTACTGTCGCTGTCGGTAATGTGGGGTATGGGAGTCTGGGCCCAATACTATGGGCGTCGGAATTGTGTAGTTTTGGGATTCCATAGGTATCCTGTATACAGCGGTTGAAGTGTTTATATATGAGTATAATTTGGACCATAGTAATCACACATTCTGCCACGACCAAACTTTATGAACAAAGGATATGGAGAGTATATGCCTATACACTATTACAGATATGTGCTATGGACTTGAGCCAATGATAGGGTTACCACCTGTCCCACTTTGCGAGGGACACTCCCTCTTTGAAACTAAAAAACAGTGACAAACTTTAAAAACGAAAATAACGAATCCAAGCTGGAGCAGATAAAATAAAGAACACGATTTAATATGAGCGCTTTCGGAAAAGGCAATGCTTCTCCTTCATCAGATACACCCTTAATGGTGTCCTGACAAAAAATATTAAATGTGGCAAATGTCCTGAGATTGTAGGACATAATTATGTCCCATATGTTATGTAATAGTTGCATACAATAGCTCTTTCTGCATCTAAAATGCATAATGCTACAAGAAACAGGATAAGCAACTAAACTGCTACAAGAAAAATAAGCTTATATTAAGGCAAAAAAGGAAAGTTCTATCCCTTGTACTGACCGTGGGTTTGTGTTGGCCTGTAAAATCTGATGTGTGTCCCGAAAATGTCCCACTATGGCCATATGAAAATGTGGCAACCCTAGCCAAATAGGTTCAGTCACCAACACAACCCCAATGACTGCAAATACCTATGACAGAAATAAACAGCTTACATGTAGCAACACTTTATTACATCCCGATGTATTGCTGAAAGGATTCAAGGACTAACATCACCTGCATGCTATACAGAAACCAATTAACAGTGCCTTAATGAATCAGCCTGCAATTACCATAGTATTAGTCCACTAAAGGATAGGTGTTCAAATAGGGAAGGAACCCTCGCACACACATATCGATTATGTATAAAAGCAGTTCCTACACACCTGCATCTGCTATGTACACCCACCAACATCACCCCCACACCCAAACAAATTACAATACAAACTGTAATAACATCAAAAATCATACACTCACTGTATGACATCTGCAGAAGCCTTAACATACCTTGTCAGAGACACACTAACATGGCCCTATGTGAAATAGTTGCTGTTATACAATGGAACAGCTGCTGATGTTACAGGGTTTGTTTGCAGTAATTCCATTTCAGAGGGTTGTGTGTACACCGGGAAGTGTTACCAATTACTGATTAACACACAGTATGATACACATGTACATCAAACCAAGGATGTCTGGTGAGCACACTGTAAACCACCTAACAGTTCATGCATAGCCCTATAGCCTTGAGCTGCCCAAACATCCTTGCCAGACTGAAACATCTGCAGAAGTATCAGGTACAAACAAACCCTGCATAAGTAGCAATGTTCTGAAATATAACAGCTGTACTCACATGTAGAACAACATCTTCTAGCCATTACACAAAATCCACGGGAGTCATGAAGCTAATATATCTCTATCTGTCTCCATATAGCTGTTGAAATACATCACAAACAACACATCCAGGCCATCTTCCTCGAAAGTAAGGCAAACAGACAACACCCAAGTGGAGTACTCAATTATACACCACTGTTGCCTTGGTATTGGCTAATGGAGTAGCTGCACAGCTGATGTGCATCTAATTAACTACTTTGGAACATCAGTTGAGGGTCAGGATAGCACATGTCACCGATATTTGACTATAAAAGGATGGCTTATCACACATTCAAACCATCTGTATATACCAGCAGAACATTATAAAGAAGATTGAAACACAAACTGAAAAGGATTGAATTAACAGTCAACAACACCTCGGGTTACTAATAAGATATGTAGAACACTCAGTATCTCTGTGTATGTAGTACCTGTTCTGTAATATTTAAAGTGCACGCAATCCATATAGTGGAAACAGTTATCTTGTAGTGATGTATTGCTGAGCATAGTAACGCTTGTAGTATTTATGTGTGTACTGCTGTAGGTCACAAGGCAAACACTGCATACACCACAAGGGATGCTATATAAGGGCTTTGAACCCAAATATTCCTCACGAGCCACTGTCAGGGGCAGGGCTGGTCCAAGAAGTATGTGCTATAACAGGGGATAGTATATGTTGATATATTGTAACAGTAGGCATATGTATGGGTGTATTACTGAGAATGACATGTCGAAGGTTGGCCCACTGTGCAATTATGATTTGCATTGTGGGATATTGTGCCAATAACTGTGTAATGTACAGTATTGTAGGCAAATATGTATTACAAGTTACATAGCTTTACTGTTATGTTAGGCAAACATTAGTTATGTCTATTGGCATTTACAATACACAATAACAGGATACATATGACTTGTAGTCACCCGACAGTTTATCAGCATGATAGCAAAGTAAAATGGAAGAGCTAGTTAACTATCTATGCACATAAGACATGTAATAAGTGCAAAGGTAGGTACTAGGCTGTCTGCCCAAGAGTATTTATAAGCCTAGCTGGAGTGTGTTGGCTTTCACCACCCCCTTAGGTTAGTTCCCTGTGCCTCTGAACGGCAGAGCCATTAGTTCCCTGTGCCTCTGTCCAGCATAGCCACTTCAGTGATCCCTGGGCTACATGTCTGTCTCCCATCCACCCATCAAGGTTTCCCTTGAAGAGTGCTAGTGAGGGGCCCTGCCTGATGTACATTGGAATCATTGGAATCATGTTCCAAAGCATGGGGAGTCTCCGGGTCAGGAATCTATCCGTCCAGCACATCCTAGTCATCGTTGTGGTTAGGTGTATATCCCTAGAGCATGTGGCTCTCAGGGCTTCTGTTTAGGTGGAGCATATCCAGCAATACTGGGTTGAACATGGGCCTTGTATGTCAAGCAGAGATCACCTGTGAGTATTTGGTATGCAACCAAGTACAGCTGGAGTTTCTTAGGTTGGGCTGCATAGGTGATCTGTTTGAGGTCAGTAATCCTCTTGGTGTGGTACTGTTGTGGTCTTCCAAGTTGTTGTAGTTGTCTTGTAAGGTACATCCCAACTGGGGTGTTGTATCCTTTAATGGGTCTAATAAGTCATGTGTAGAGAGGTACAATGGCCTCCTATGTTCTGGATGTGTACCCATTTGAGATTAGGGGGGGCCACGTAGAAAAATATTCTAACCACCTTGTCATTATGGGTATCGAAGTAGAGATTGCTGTCTACTGGGGTTCCCAGATCCCTTATTACCTTTTCTGTATGTAGGGGACTAGCACCTATGTGGTAGTCCATGGGTAATTAATTATATCCAAAGGGGATGACTATGTACTTGTTGTCATTCAGCTTGATGCCATGATACTGATGCCAGGTATCCATCTCAGTGCGACCCTTCCGGAGGATGTCTGTATCAGCTGGGGAAACAATTATGGCCCCTAGTTTGCAGACGTCTGCAAACCTTTTCAGTCAAAGCCCTCCTGTGCTTGCCTGTACATCAGAGAATTATATACCAAACATGAGGGGTCCTTGGACTGAGCCCAGGGGGGATGCCACTTGTAACTGGTATACAGTCGGACCTAGGGTAATCAACTCCCACTGTGTGGGTTTTGTCCGTGACCCACTTTGCAAACCATCACATGATGTAGGGGTTAATGTTCAGGCGGATGGGTATGTCGATAATACCAGAATGGGGAATGGTGTTGAAAGCCTTTGAGAGAACTAGGTAGGCTGTGTGGACCTCCTTACCCTCATCTAATGCCTTGGTAACTGTCTCTAAAAAGTCCACCAGGTTTAGGAGGCATGGTCTGCCCTTAACAAAGCCAAATTGGGAGGGGTCAAAGGTTTGGAGGTACCCAATGTCTCTGTGACTGAGATCCATGATGATGTGCTCCATAGTCTTGCAGACCAGGCTAGTCAGGCCTATAGGGCAAACGATCCCATGGTCTGTTGTGGTGCCACCTTTGTGGAGTGGGATAACTGTTGTTGTGTGCCATTCAGGGGGCACAAAGCCCGATGCAAGGCTATTATTGAACATGGTGTGTATGTGGGGAGCCAGTACATTCTGAAGTTCATGTAAAACACAGCCTGGGATGTTGTCCGGTCCCATGGATGCTGTGATATTGGCTTTAGAGTGTGCAGCTTTTACCTGCGTAGTTGTGAGTACAGGGTCTCTGCACTCTTCCTGTATAGATATGGGTCCTTTAGGGGGTGAGAGGGGGGAAAGGTAGCACTGAACCTATCTGCCAGGATGTTGGCAATATCAGTTGGTTCTGTAATGTTCGTGCCTTTGTGCTGTAACTCAGAGCAGATATGGGTGTTGACATTGAGATATTTCACATAGCTATAGAATGCTTTGTGGTTGTCATTGGAATTAGTGTCAGTTTTGTTTCCATAGCTAGCTTTGGAGGATCTTATAAGGGATCTCACCTTCTTACTGAGGCTGTCCAGGGAGCTCCTCCACGCATGGGATTGCACTCTCTTGTGCAACCGTGTCTTCCTTCTGTTGTACAGTTTGTTTATGGCAGGGGACCACCAGACTGGCTTCCTTAATTAGGAGTATAGCATCTTGGTTCTGTTTGGGATAGCACAAGCCATGCACTTGTGTAAGTGCTTATAGAGTGCATTTGTGTAGGATTCAGCAGTTGTAACAGTATTGTCCATCTGCATGGGTGTCATGAAGTTCACCACGTCTGTCTTAAGAAGCATGAAGTTGGCTTTGTAGACATATTATACTGTAGTTCCCTTAATGGGGGTGGGGGTGGGATGTGGATATCAAGAGTGTTCAGCTTATGGTCGGATTGGACCAACCAGGAGTTGACTTCAGGTGTAGAGAACTGGTCACTCATGTTGGTAATGTCTAGGTCTAGGATATTGTTGCCCCTGGTGGGTGTGTGGATAAGTTTATCCAGGGCATTGGTGTTTATGAATTCCAGAAAGCGTTGAGCAAATGAGTTGGTACACGAGTAGTTTTCTCAGTTAATGGTGGGGTAGATTCAGTGAGACTATGTGATGAGTGTGGTGTGGTGCGAATGTTTACCTTCTCCACATGACTGTCAGGATCAGGCTTGGTTGGAGAGAGCTTTACCTCCAGTTTGGCTAGATAAGTGCATCTCTCACAGGTTGTAGTGTTGGGTGGTAGGCGGAGAGGGTTGTCTGTGTACATGATTCAATGTCTACATTGCCTCAAGATGTCCAGATTCATCAGATAGACAGGAGAGGACACTGGCAGCTGACCCTTGGACATGCCTGAATATAAAACTAATTTCCCCTAGATAAGTGAAGAAAGTGAGTACAAGAGCTATTTTACTCTAAGCAAGTGAGAAAAGTATGTACAAAACCTGTTTACCTCTAGGTAATGAGGAAGATTGAGTGCTATAGTAATTAGTAGCTTACGTAGTGCTTACAAGTTCTGAACAAGTGCTGAGCACGAATAAGCAATCCAGATAGGGTCTTGGATAACATAAACACACTGTCCCCCCACAACAGGTACACAATCATATACCCATGTACACCACAGAGCCCCTGTACATGCAGGTACAAGCTGCCCTCAGGCTGCATGGGACCTGTCCACATCCCAGGTTGTATCATACACATATGGCAAAACAAGTTGCTCTCCACATACACATCATGTAAAACATAGCTTCATGTCAGGCTGTGTACACACTGAATGGTGCACCCCAACAGGTATCACAACCCACAAAGGGGGAGACACCACTGATAATGGGAAGTACTGCACTACTACCCAGCTGAGTCTGGTCTGAAAGACCATGAACCTTGATCAAATTATTTGATGTCAGCAGTACAGATGTAGATGACAGTAAGGTTGATTTCACACTGCATATCATAACCTTGCCAGGTCATATCATCACCCATACTGTGTTCCACCTACACCCGGTATACTAGATTTACATTCCTATGTCAAAGGAGTGTTTTGCAACAGGACTGCTGGCAGAGCCAACACTACAGAAGGTGTCTAAATAATGCATGCACATCACACCAGTGCCAGCTACAGTAAGACAGGGTTATTTAATTGTATTCCCCCTCATTGTAGTCCATACCACACAGACTAACAGAAGGCATCTGCCTATTGAAGTATGCGAATGGCTATGATCTAGGAGCAATAGCCGACTCGGAGTGTTTTGGACACCATACAGAAGGGGCTTTGTGGGTGAGGTGTGTGTGACACATGGCCACAGTCTGACAGCTACATATTGCAATGTCACCCCTATGTTAATAACCCTGTACCCATGAACTACCACCTAGGCAGCGGTCAACATAATGGATACTGTGTGTAAGGGATGCAGCTGGGCAGTTGTCTTTCCTGTGATAGCTACGTCACCACACCTGTCAGGTAGTCATATGTGGCAACCTTAATCATGACAGAGTGCCATCCATGAATATAGAGATCATTGCCCAGCCATACACAACACTCAAGTGGCCCGTATCAGATCACATATTTCCTTTAAGGGGTATTGGCCATGTTCAGATGGCCTACACCAGCCTTCCCATTCCACATCTCCACTATGTAGCATGATGCATACCCTGAATAAATCCATGTACAACCCAGTGATGTTGGACATGCTACACATACACATCCTGATCTCAAACACATACATCATGGACATCCACCTTCCTCGTACTAGGATCACCACATGCTGGACAGATCCTTGTCCCATACACTTTACATAGTCCTGCCATACTATGCATTCATGTCCAGCAAAGCCACACATCGCCCCCCTCTCAGACATGGTGTGATGAGCGCATGGTAAATGTATCATTAACCATGTGGATCAGTTATCTGGCACTGCTCCACCTGGCCCCAGAGACCCGCCTGTCAGCTACAGCCAGGTAACCTTTCATCCTAGATTCATACATGGCTCAGGGCATATAGCCTGACTTTGACTGCACATGCTATAGTCGATACCCATCCCTGCAAATACCATCTGGCTAGCCAGTGTCCTATGTGTATCACATGTGCAACACAGGTGATACATGGCAGGATGTTAAATTGCTGTACAGTGCCATGTAGATGTATATGGCAGGACACATACATGTAAAACCTTCCGTGAACAAGTCTGCAGGGTCACAGGTCATGTCAGGTAAGGCAGTGTAAGTCTTAATATGTGACATATACACAGCATCAAGGTCAACTGCATTAATGTGGACACATCCAGCCATGTGTTGATAGGCAGGAACACCAGTACAGGCAAACAGACATGCCCACATCAAGACAGCATCCACATGGAGTATGAGCAATGTAATCAGGTGACACACACACACACACATAAATGGTGATAATATCCACTCACCATTGAGTGTCACATGTGTGTGACACAAACATGTCAGTGGTGTCTGTGTCATGTAGATTTGCAGACAACTATTTAATCATAATAAATGCGATACACATGTATGCTCAGCTGTAGCTCTGTATGTCTCTGTGAGTTACTGTGACCTGTCTCCATCATTATGTCTTCCAGGTATGCCACGTGCAAGGCTACCCCCTTATACCCGCTTGGAGGATGAGGCCCTCATCCCATACCTACATAACAATCATGATATCCTGTTCAGCCACGTGCCACAGGATGCACAGCAACGGGATGCCCTGTAGATGGAACTTCGCAGGAGGGTTAATGATGTGGGTGGCCACAACTGCACATACCAGCAGGTGCGCAGACACTGTACAGACCTCATTAGATGGCTGAAACATCATGCAAATGCAATCATCAGGGAACAAGGTGCAACAGGTGGTGGACCACCTACCTAGCCCACACTCACACGTACTGAAGAGCTACTGGCCAACCTGGGGACACCTGCAGAGCAACATCCACAAGCCTTAGCTGATATTGTGGAGGTCGGTGTCTCTCAACCACCGAGCCTGGAGCTGCTTGGTAAGTCACTACTGCACCTATAACAACTATATTCCATATAGTTGCATGTGTCACTGTACAACATGTAATATAACATCATATGCAAGGCATGCATACACACATGCCACATACTATAGTATGCTACTCACCATAGTATAGTCTAATGTACTGGTGTATGTGTTAACATGCACATTGCACCCTGTAGCTATCATACAGGCGTGGATAATGCACATACTGCTGTGCTTCACCTATTTAGGTACCTCTGGCATTCCGCTGCAACAGCAGCCTGTTGCAGGTGAGACTGTTATTATTTATCAGGCATCGTAATGCACAGATCTATCTGCCATGTGCCATTTACCACATGTACACATAATGTATGGTCCTGTCACAATATACAGGTCGGACCTTGCAACACTTGCAAACTATGTGAATCACTGACATGAATCCTCACAAACTGTCATTGCCAGATGTGTGGACAGCTGTGCATATAATGGTGGAGGTGCTGTTCACTGTAGGGACATGTACTACAGATCAGAACTACACATGTGGGAAATACAAATAGTACTACGCAGTGAGCTGGAGTATGGCCAGACCACAGAATTCACTGGTGTGGATCATAGCCCTGCTCTGAATTTCACACAATGTGATGTGCTATCTTGACATGTCCATGACATCTAGTGGCCTGGCTGAAAAACTGCCTAACTATCCTGAAAAACATATCCCACATACCAAACATACCACCCTTTGTCTGCATAACCCTGTCGTCAGTGAAGCATATGACATATATGGGTGTAAGTCATATGGGACAACACAGACATGTGAAATAGATGCCTGTCTCAATAATTTGGCCAGCACATGTACACACATGGCCATGGAGGATGGCCAGAGACATGAAGCAGCACACACAGTAGACGTGATGTGCTTGTGTGTAGACCCTGTCATACAATGGCTACACATGGTAGAGCTATGGCCTTTGTGTAATGGTTATATTGCAGATGTGGAACACTAGACATCATACAGGCCTGTGCACATCTTGTGTAGGCGTGACATCAATCCACCACATAAGATGTGTTGAACATCTTGAGTGTGTCATGACATGACAGGAGTCACCTGCACAGTACCCACATCAGCCCAGAGATACAGTACATTCCCCTTGCTGGTGTCGGACATCAATGTCATACTTGCTCCTCGTGTGTGTGTGTGTGTGTGTGTGTGTGTGTGTGTGTGTGTGTGTGTGTGTGTGTGTGGTACACAGATGTCATGTGGGACATGGTGTACCGACGTGTTCACCATGTCTGGCCATAGTTGCCAGGCAGCAGCAATATGGTTGCAGATGTGCAGGGGTGTCATCCGTATACCCTTCAGTGACCTGTGTCACACATTCCACATCATGGTTTAGTGTGTATACACCTCAGTGACGTGGGTCACATTGCACAGTATATATGTATTGTATCTGAACACAGTCATGGCTATTAACTGTGTCTGTAACTCACACTGTATAGCAATAGAGATGCCTCATGATTCCCTGCAATGGCCATGCACATCAGCTAAATGTGCAGTATATCTGTAGGGCGGGCAGACAGCACTGCATTGGGACACCATTGCTGAGCTGTATATTTGACAGGACACCATTGTGTTAAACATGTATGCATGTCATTGCACACATCAGCAGATCACATGTCATACTACATGTGATTGTCAAGGTCATATGCCACACATCAGGCAGGTGTACTGTTAATCTGTGCTGGTCTACATGGTGTAACACAGGGATGTATGCTAACTACTACTATGATTGTGTAATTTGCATGCCTTCTACTATGACACATGCATGCTGTTGTGTGCAACCCAGGGAAGTATGATAATTACCACTATTATTGTCTGCACTGCATGCCGTCTGCCGTATAACATGCATGTTGCATGCCTTCTATCATATCACATGCATGTTTGGTGCCATAGCGTGTGTGTCTGTGTCTATTGTATATATTGTAATGTACAGTTTTTGTCTGCCCCTCACGGGTGATAGAGGTGTGTTGCCCTCCTGCGGTCCATCTGATGTTAGCGTCCTCGCAGACTCTAGCAGTGATGATGAACGTATGATTGAAGCACAGGCAGTGTTGTCAGGGGCTGAAACTGTGCCACTGGTTGCCATTCCACCTATATCCCCCTCATCCTCACACACAGATCCCATGCCTACACATACCCCATCACCAGTGGCCATAGAGGAAGGGCAGTTGGCGGTATGGTAGCTTGGAACAGGAATGTGTGGGGGCTATGGAAGGTGTGCCTGCACACCATGGTGTCAGCCAACTGACTGGTGGTGCCCCACACAGGCACATGGCCAGTGCAGCTCGTAGGAGGACCTCTGGCTGGCATGTCCCTGCAAGACAGAGTGCAGCAGCTGGTGTCCCCAGATTCATGTTTCAGGCTGTAATGGAGGCACAGGCATGTGCTGAATGGCACAACAGAGAAGATCAGAGGCTTCAGAGGGCTGCTGTCCATTCTTAAACAACAACAACATCCAGGCAATGGTAAATGCTCACCAGCAGATTGCTGAAGCTTTAGATAGATGGTTGGATGACATGGTTGGAGTCCTTGACCATGGCATGACAATCCGCGAGCGTGAGCTGTCTGTGTTGGAACATCTGATAGGAGTGAGGCATCTGGCATGTGAACGTAGGCCTGCTACATCACCTGTTTCAGGTCTACGTGAATGAGCTACCTCACATGTCCGCTCCCATAGTGGCAGTAGTTGTAGCAGTGCAGCTGGTGCTGTGTTGTCCACACCACGACACAGCAGGCCATATGCACATGGCCCTGGACAGTCCCAACAGGGACACTGTTCCAGTGGACAAGCGTCATCAGACAGTACCCTATCTGCACCTCTGCCTGGTAGTGCCCGTGCAACCTCTGACAGACATAGGTCATATGTCCATGGCCAGACACCGTGAACTGTAAAACATGGCCTGTACAGTCCACAGCTGTCAATAATACCCCTGTGTAGGTCAGACATGTGCCAGAACTGTGTGCATACATACACGCACACACCGGAAACATATGTAGGGCACCGCAACACACACATGCATAACATCCACACATGCCCAACTAGATCAAAGGCCCTAACCCGCACACATGATGTCATCCAATGGTGCAGCCTAGGCCTCTGGAAAACATTATCACCCTGTGCATATGATGATGCCTATGCCGCGTCCCTGACATCCACACCATCGTTGCAGGGACATACTCATATGGTCTGATGCACAGGGTGAACAGACTAGGAAGATAAGTGTAGTTTACAATTGATGAGTACTGTTGACAGGCAGCAGACATATCATGTACTATAGATGTACAATACATTTTTTACTGTTAACAGTATGTGTCTTGTGTAACAACAGTAACTGTATGTTGGTCATGATGTTCTGCTGTCCTCCTTCAGGTCTAATTGCATGTGCCGGTGGATGTTATTGTTTGCAGTTAGTATCCCATATGTCAATGTGGACTTCTCACAGGTATGTATGAATATACCAGCATGCACCATGTAGCTGCCACATAGTGAGAATGTCCCACATTCCAAACATGTTTACTGATCCAAGAGCATGATAGCTGTGTATTAAGCTACTGTGGCTACAGACATGACATCCATACTGGGTGACATCACAGGTACAGTTACATGGAGTGGTGAGGTAAGAGAGCGATCTAGCTGATTACAAGGGTAGAGGCCAGTAGGAAGTGTGACGTCTCATTGGGAAGCAGTAATACACATTCCCATGACAGGATGCCAACACACAACTGCATCCACACACTCAAGTATTGACACACATGTATTCAGTAAAACAGTAACACATCCACACACTCACGGATTCACCGACACAGTAACACACATTCACACACAGTTGCTACTGTTGAGGTGAGGACCCCTGCCTATGTGGAAATCATTATAACAGTACTGTGCACCTACATGATGTGCCACAGAGAATATACATGTACAGGTAGTCAGTATGGCCTAAGATCGGGGACATCAACATGGATCGTAGATTGCATCACCTGGATGGGGAGAGGGGTCTTATCAGTTCAGTATGGTTATATACATCCTCACTCCAGGGACCAGGCAGCCATACATACACACACACACACACACACACACACACACACACACACACATACACTGTGGCATTCACTATTGAGTACACCTATGTCACACACATACAGATACCTCACATGTGTGAGATACACGTCCCTGCCTATGTCCTGCTTTCTACATTGCAGTCTGTACAGATGTCTACACTAGTGTACAGGAGAGTAAGTAACAATTGAGATGTATTCCCCGCCATACATGACATATATGGACACACACGCAACCACACATGCCAGTACTGTGAATCAAACACCTGCCTAGCTCATGATATGTATGACAGACTTACAGCAGTATTGCACACGTTACAAAGTGTACTGATGCTTCCCTTGGCAACAGTGCTGATATATGCAGATGGGAGGTCTTAACTGTTACAGGTGTCAAGTGATTTACCTTCTGTGTCACCCTGACTGCTGTCTATGTTGTGTGTTATATCTTTCAATTTACAAAACCATTGGTTACCGGTTACACAGGTTATTGTAAGACCGCTTGTGACACACCTGTGAGCTGTCCTCAGCAAACATCTATCTGCAAAGATGCCCCACCACTTTGTTATTTCCACACATCTGTCCGTACTTAAGGTACATCTTTCCGTACATTCAGCATATTACCATACACATTTGGCAATGTTGAGGCTGCATTGCAACTGCATGATTTACTAAGATGCACGTCACCTGCATACATCAGCAACTGCACACGCATGGTATCTGAATGCACACCACTACATGCACATGTGTGTAGGTCCTACAATCCTGTCATTTGGGCATGTTTGTAGGCATTGCAATTGGTGGACATGTGTAATGACACACATGACACATGGACTGTTGTATGATATGATAGGTGTAATGGGTGACCGGTACAGAGGGAATGTTACCTCTGTCAACATTGATATCACACCTTATGTACTGTTAGCATTCAGCAGCCATGGACCTACATTCCATGTGCATGTGTGTAATGGCTGTAACCACCTGTCTGCACAAAGGACAACAACAGCTATGCTATTTATATGTATGTTGTGTGTGTGTAGCATGTACATATCCAGGGCATGTACATGTATGTCATATCCAAACATGAGGGTGTGTACTGGTGTACAGTGACTGTCATCTGCTAATGCTGTAAATAGCAGAGGGCCCCTGGTATGTGTACAGCTGACCTGTTTACAGACAGTGGTATCATTGCATTGCATAACACATGATGCAACTGTGTCAGTACATGGGTACTCTCTACAGTTGATGTAGAGCTTGACAGTGCACTGGTCAAGGGTCACATGGTGGTGTACTCTTATATGTCCTACAACATGTATGGATGTGTGTTGGTGGTCCGAGAGCATGGTGGTGTCTGAGGTTTACATCCTAGAATGCAGCATTTGACACTGTGTCCTGCACCTGACTCATCTGTAATGCCTTTCGTGGGGGTACCGGTCAGTACATGTGAGTGGTCTCTATGTACATGGGGACACCACCACCTGGAGTGGTCCATACCTGTGTTATGACCCACATGTCTGGTTCTGAGGTATATGGTGGTAGTGCTATTGTGCACTACAGAGCCTTCAGCTAGGTGTTCCTCACTGCACAGATGTCAGTACTCCCCATTGTTGGATCTACAGTGAGCAGCTGTGATTATGGATGCTACACATCTAGCACTGGTTAGCATAAGCATACAATGCAGTTGTCCTCTAGGTGTTCGGGTGTTATCCAGTGTTTAGGACATTTGCCTTGGAATGGCACTATATGGGCAAATGCGACTTGGGTATTATCCCCACTCCCTTGAATCATGGATGCATGTGAAATGTGTCAAAGGTCTGTCTACTGTCAGTCAAGTTGCACTCCTAGCAAGGCTCATTGTGTTGGTCAAGCAGTTTCCACTCCTAGCAAGACATCACTGCGAGTGGTGGTATTGCGTTTGGTATAGGATGGAATATCTAAGGTGACGGACAGCAGCAGATGTTGTGTAAAAGACCAGTGTCAGATACATGGAGAGCAGCGTTCTTGCTAACAATGACAACTACTAAGACCAGAGCCCATTACAATGTGTTCTTTATGTCTAACTGTAATCGCATGGCCACTGTGGCCTTCCATGTTCAGAATCAGAGTGCATCCCAGACAGCCCTGTGCTACTAAGTGTATGAGCATGCCCAGTATAACCTTGTGTAGATGGACACATAGTGCATTCCGAACAGCCCTGTGCTACTAGGTGTGTGAGCATGCCCAGTGATACCTTGTGTTGGTTATGTGCCTCTGTGTATGGGCATGGTCATTATAATCCTGTATAGTGATAGTAGTCATCCATTCCACAGATGTGCATACTCCAGGTCAGGATGGATTCCTATTTTAAACACACAGGTTCACAGGTATGCACATCTTAACTGTCAGCATCCCTGTTGATGTCCGTATTCCTAGAAGGTCATAATGACAGCCTTGGAATGTGTAGTCTGTGTGGCGCGACTTGTAACTATGCAGCATAGTAATAGTGATCTGTCAATAGGCAAGTGTTTCATTCCCACCACTGCCGTGTGTGTGTTTGTCCCTGTCTCCCTGGGGACTGAATAATGCTTTTAGACTGCTCACACTCCATGCAATTCTTATACCCTACTTTGGCAAGGCTGATGATGTCACCCACCTACAAATACACCTCTGGGAGTACTGAGTCCCAGTAATCTCGGTAGTGCGTTCTGTAACTGCATAATGCTGTAGTGTAATAAAGTAGTTAGGTCGGTGTTCTAATCCCAGACTAGCCAAGTGTGTGTATGTGTTTGTCCCCGTCCTGCCTGAGGACTGAATAATGCTTTTAGATTGCTCACACTCCATACAATTCCTATACCCACCTTTGGCAAGGCTGATGATGTCACCCACCTACAAATACACCTCTGGGAGTTCTGTATCCCAGTAATCTCGGTAGCACATTCTATAACTGCATAATGTTGTAGTGTAATAAAGTAGTTAGGTCGGTGTTCTAATCCCAGACTTACCAAGTGTGGGTGTGTGTTTGTCCCTGTCTGACTGAAGACTAAATAATGCTTTTAGACTGCTCACACTCCATCACACTCCATACAATTCTTATACCCACCTTTGGCAAGGCTGATGATGTCATCCACCTACAAATACACCTGTGGGAATACTGTGTCCCAGTCATCTCGGTAGCGCATTCTGTAACTGTGAAATGCTGTAGTGTAATAAAGTAGTTAGGTCTGTGTTCTAATCCCAGACTTGCCAAGTGTGTGTGTGTGTGTGTGTGTGTGTGTGTGTGTGTGTGTTTGTCCCCATCTGCCTGAGGACTGATTAATGCTTTTAGACTGCTCACACTCCATACAATTCTTATACCCACCTTTGGCAAGGCTGATGATGTCACCCACCTACAAATACACCTCTAGGAGTGCTGTATCCCAGTAATCTCAGTAGCGTGTTCTGAAACTGCATAATGCTGTAGTGTAATAAAGTAGTTAGGGCGGTTTTCAAATCCCAGACTTGCCAAGTGTGTGTGTGTGCATTTGTCTCCATCTGCCTAAGGACTGAATAATGCTTTTAGACTGCTCACACTCCATACAATTCCTATGCCCACCTTTGGCAGGGCGGATGATGTCACTCACCTACAAATACACCTCTGGGAGTGCTGTGTCCCAATACTCTCGGTGGTACGTTCTGTAACTGCGTAATGCTGTAGTGTAATAAAGTAGTTAGGTCGGTGTTCTAATCCCAGACTTGCCAAGTGTGTGTGTGTTTGTGTTTGTCCCCATCTGCTTGAGGACTGAATAATGCTTTTAGACTACTCACACTCCATACCATTCCTATACCCACCTTTGGCAAGGCTGATGATGTCACCCACCTAGAAATACACCTATGGGAGTACTATAACCCAGTAATCTGGGTAGCGCATTCTGTAACTGTGTAATGCTGTGGTGTGCTAAAGTACTTAGGTCGGTGTTCTAAGTGTGTGTGTGTGTGTGTGTGTGTGTGTGTGTGTGTGTGTGTGTGTGTGTGTGTGAGAGACAAGTACAGTGCTTTGTAGAGTATGCACTCTCTGTACAAATCACATGACCACCTTTGTCATTCCTGCTGTTGCCACCCACCTAGGTATACACATGTAGGCATGCTGCAATCTAGTATTCGCTGTAGCGCATGCCCTAAAAGCATATTGCTGCAGTGTGATACGATAGGTAGGGGTTTGTATACAGGACATGGCAAGTGTGTGTTTGTCTGTCAGAGCCTGTGTAGAGGTGGCTGTGAGTGTCTTACCATTGGACATGTTGGGGAGTGGATTTTGTAGTTTTCCTATATGGTGACCATCTTATGACACATTGGCCACCACACAAGGAGTACAGCTGTCAGTCAGCCATGGGACTCTGTTGGCAAGCCATACCCCTACATCTGGGAAAAAGGCCTGGTGAACAAAGTATGCAACCCTACTAGTACCCGGTATATGTCCTGCACCCATGTGCCATGCACAAACAAACTTGCCTAGGATATCCCGCTATGTTGCTAGTACCATGCACATTGATGACAGATCGGAGGCATGGTGTGAATGCAGTGGCCTGCAGAGGACATGGCACCCTGTACAGCAGTACAATAGGCACATATATGTGGACATTCTGCCTTCACTATGTTCCACACTGGATGCCTGCAACATATGTGGTGCCATCAAATGTGATCCACAGAGGCCATACAATGCTGTACACATGTGCCCTGTATGGACCCATGCCACTGACACCACAGAATACCTGTATCATACTATCAATGCAGGTGCAGGGTCGACCTGCTCACTTTAAGCAGGTTTCACCACACCAGGCCAGTATTGGTATATCGGGGGATAACAGGCTGTGTACACAACATGTGCCTGCCAAACCAGGTAGTATTGTGGGACATGCACATCCCAGGTAATGTCAATGTGAAGGACTATCAAACACAGACATGGCATGCATTGCAAAGCTATGGCCATAGACATTGGTAACCAGCATGTCAGGGCAGATCATGCAGTACCCATCTGTGTGAGACACTGCAGACACTACACCCCTGCACTGCACACCATTGTGGGGTGATGCAATGCCAAGGATTACCCCTCACCCAGGCTTGTAGAGCCATCTTGTACAGCCAACCACTTCACACCCATGAAGCAATGCATACATGCATGCCAGTACTGGCACCTTGTGTCTGTGTGTGGGTTATGATGCTCCCAACCACAGTCACTCCCAGTATAACCCGCGTTGGCATACCAACAGATGTCAAACACTTTCACATGCCCTAACCCATAGAACCTCCAGATATCCCCTGTGGTGAATGTAGTCATGTGCATTACTACAGTGTGGCAAACTAAGTAGGTAGGTTGTGTATTTGTGGCCCTGGCAAAGAGTGTCAATGCATGTCCATTAGAGAGTGTGGTTGTGGTCACAATGGCATCCGTTCCCGTGGACAGCAATGTGTGCCACACCAAATATATGTCTACTATATCTCTATTGCAGATGTCACTCACCTACACACATATATGTTCTTACAGCACAGCAACATGTCGTCTTTGTGACACATGTAGCAATGTCATGCACATGTAATAGTAATGAGTAGATGAGTAGTCAGTCAGGGGTTTGACCCCTGTACTGTTAGGCATGTGGCAGACGATGCTAAGGGTTAAGTCTCCAGGCCCTTCTCTGGTGTACTTTGTCTGTCCCACCCACACACTCTCTGGTGGATGTGAAGGTGTACACCTGCCCAGCAGCAGCATGTGTATTGTAAGTGATGGACATGGTCAGGTGATGGCCTCTGCACCTATTGCAGTCCTCCTCTAGCTGATTGCACGTGGAACAGCTGTGATGGTGTTCCCATAGCCATTTGCATGATAAACACAGTACACTATCTAGGGAAAACATGTTGGCATTTGGCCATGACAGTCGCTGTGAGTGGTACCTGGATGTGGTGTTCTGACACGGCATCACAGATGATATCTGGATGTACCTCAAACATTATACATAGTGGGAAATAGCCTAAAGATAGGAGGGTGATGTGCCACACATGACTACAGCATGTAAGTGTAGCTATGCTGCATTGAGACTACTGCCTGTTTAACATGTGTGGTAATGGCTTTTCTGCATTTTTTAATACAGACATGACAGTACTGTGTTCATGAGGGACCCGCATCTGTAGGGCCATCTGTGAACTGGTCAGTGTGTGCAACTATTTGTTTCCTATGTTACACACTAAACACACATATGTGCACAGCAGAAGCATAGTGTGAGGATTGCAGACAGTACATGATGATAGGGATGTGTTACTGCCATTGCATCCCTCACTGGACATGTGTCACATGAAACAGTGGTATGACAGACACTGTCTGGGGTTCCCAGTGACAAGCCAATAATGGACAACTGTTCATAGCTGCGGTCACATGTCTACTACACATTGCACAGGTGGCATGCAGTATATATGCATGTGTTGTGCTCCCTCTGCAAATGTATACCATCTGTTGTGTTGGGTTGATGGTGATATCTATGCATACTGTTGTAGGTAATCCTGTATGCTGTTGTCTATCACTAAGCCATATGTGGGTTTAAACTGCAACACCATAGGCTGAATGGGCTGGGAGGTCCTGGCAAAACTTCCTGTCCCACTTCAGCTGACCATGGCACTGGGCACTAGCACATCTGGGGCCCAGCCTTGGACATCAACCTCTGTTGGCTTTGCACCACCTTTTGGTGGTACCACCATTGAGGATGGAGCATGTCCCCCCTGGGAGCAGGACCAGACAGGCACATGTCTGCTGTCGTGCGGTCCTGGACATGTTGCGTTGGGGGCTCATTAAGGGGTTCCAAAGCCAGATACGCAAGCTCAAGGGTGGAGTGTCACATTTACAGGGTGATGCTTCTCCTCCTGGACAGCCCCCAGCACTGCCTCCTTTGCAGCTGTTTAGGTGCAGTGGCGGTTGCCCGTGGCTGGGGACCTCCATTCCACTGTTCCCATGGGCTTGTGAATGCTGAACACCCATCCCCGTCCGGGGTGTATCCCCCCACATGTGTCATATACCAACCCTGTATGCTGTCTTTTCTGTGATCCTATCCTACCTATCCTCCACAGCCATATCTACACTCCTTCCCCTACATCCAACCCTCACCTACGGAAACATAAGGTTAATCATCTCCTAGGACATCTGTCCTATAAATAGCTGTCCATTTCACACATGTGCTCATTGGACACATGTAACCCTTGTAATATGCATCACAACATATTCTTGTTATCCTCACCCCTGTCCCTCAGGCACATGATCCTGGTATGCACATCACTCCTAAATGGTCCAGGTACACGTGATGAGGATGACCCCATCATACACACAACACTACCGGTCTCTCTATGGTTACCCCGTTTACCTATATCATGATGATGATGATGTTACACACAGCACCTTGCAAGAGTACTGTTCACACATAATGAATGGACAGGTACTGCTGTGTTAATGTACATTACATGCACAGAGTGATGTATATGGCCAATGTACAACTATTTGCGTGTATGTCTTGAGATCACATAGAACAACACCACTACATAATACAAGCGTCGCTGGTGTTTCCCATGTCATTCATTTGTAATGCTTTGTTGCCACATGGTATGTTCCTGATATATCTCTATATATGTATGTACCTATATGCTGGACATAAACACTCACATATACATCTACGTGATGGGATACATTCCTATACTGTTGAATGACTGCACTGTATGATATGTTTGCGGTACTGTCCGTTGTCTGTATATCTGCCATGGTGTATTGGTAATTCACATTAGCTGTGTGTGCAGGGTCCTGGTTCTGACCCTTGCAGAGGACGTTTATTTGGTTGCAGGGCAGAACAAGGCCATTGGATACGGAGGGAGAAAGGCACATTAAAGCAGTTAGGAGAGGGTGTGCATGGGTTTGCGTGGTGTTAAGCACTGCTGACCTCTGGTTACAGCTTCTTACACTCGGTTAGCCTCTACATTGCTTTACCAGTGCAATACTCGCATACTGGTAGCCAAACACGCTTGCACCCACTCGCTCCCGCACTTGCAAATACACCTACAGCGGTGCTTGCATCTGTCACTCACACCCCTGGGTGGGAGCAAGGACCACAATATTACCTTGTGATGCCTATTACATCGGACAACATGACTACAGTATCAGGAATGGCTGCCCATTAGGCGACGGCATGGCGTTCGACTGTATGGAATCAGCAGCCTGTCCAATGAATTAATCATATTATTTGTGTGTTCCTCACACAATCTGCTCCCATCTGGCTGATACATGTGAACCAAGACTCTTCAATACAGACAAGTAATTGGGTTTTGGGAGCCACATTAGTCGGCCGAGTCATGTTACTGCATACCTATTATAGGTTTGCCACCTTTTCAATTGGCCAAGGTGGGACTTTAGGGT
>NC_056735.1:890746625-890762696 GCF_019279795.1 Protopterus annectens
GTGTTTCAGATACAGAATAACTGTTTTATGCAACTATTACATAAATATAGGACATATTTTTGTCATTAAATCTCAAGACATCTGCCATTTGACACTAAGTGTACAGGACATAACTGTCCAAAGAGGGACTGTCCCTTGCAAAGTGGGTCAGGTGGTTACCCTATATGTATGTGTGTGTATATATATATATATATATATATATATATATATATATATATATATATACACACACACACACACACACACACACACACACACACACACACACACACACACATATATATATATATATATATGTGTGTGTACGCGCACATGCATACACATCTATATGATTTCATTACTTTGATCATACTGTTGAATGACTGTGCTGTCTGCTATGTTTGTAATAACATCGACGTTAGGTATAACTGCCATGGCTTAGTGGTAAATCACATTGATTGTGATGTGTAGAGTCCTGGCGTCGGGCCTGGCCGACGTGGTATATTGTGTTGCTGGGTGGAACAAGGGCCGTTCTGTTTAACCGCCGATTCACGTCACACAAAATCCTTCTACATTCTTACTGTGATACGTCACCCCAGTTCACATATAATTGGTATTATATCATTATACAGCATAAAATTAGCAAGATGTGCTCATATACGGATTATGCATCATAAATGGTGTGTGCTGCAGTCGAACCGGCAATGTCTGCTCGATAGTCAGATGCTCTAACCACTACATTATTGGTGTTCTGCTTCATTTATATGTATACCCATGGTTCATAGTTACCCGAACACATGCCTCAACACTTCACTAAAACAGCAGACATCCATTTTCCTGTTGGGAAAACTGCACTACTACACATGCGCCATTCCCTACTGCTCTGGACCCGTGCCCCATGTTGACTCACTCAAAGTATATTCAGACCTACAAAGCCTATAGTCCTGGCACATACGTGTATTTGATTGTCAGGGTGTTCATGTGATCATCTGGGTTTAGGCTTGTCCGACTGGGGACCAGGACTGCCCTGTACCTATTTGAAAGTCAGACCTAGCACACCTCTGGCCAACCTGATATAACAGCACTAAATATTACAGGGGGTTTTGCTGCTGTTTCCCTTCACATTCGTTATGACTGCTATATTGTGACCATGTTCATTCTTCATACCAACGTGGGGCATTTTCGGGACACACATCAGATTTTACAGGCCGACACATACCCACGGTCAGTACAAAGGTTAGAACTTTACTTTTTTGCCTAAATGAAAGCTTATTCTTGTAGCAGTTTAGTTGCTTATTCTGTTTCTTGTAACATTTAAGTATTTTACATACAGAAATAACTATTTTATGCAACTGTTACATGAACTATGGGACATAATTATTTCCTACAATCTCAGGACATTTGCCATTTTATTATTTTTGGTCAGGACACAACTGCCCAAAAAGGGACTGCCCCTCGCAAAGTGGGACAGGTGGTAACCCTACTTATGTCTGCTTTAAAGTGCCTTAATCACCCTATATCCGACTGCCACTACACGAATGTAAAAGGTATATAGTCCCGATAATGCATGCGGGGAGATGTGCATCATGGTCAGGTGTTTAATCCCAAGTTGTAGGTTCTGCAGGACCGGCTGGAGGCTGAGCGGGGTTGTGGATAACTACTGCTCATACAACTTGTGTCCAGATGTCTACAGGACTGGACATTGTATCGTAACACCAAGTCTAATGTTTAGAACAGATACTTATCCCATGAGGGATATCCAAAAATTGTGGGGACCAATTACCTTGATTCTTTTGGCTTTATGAAACTGAGGTAGGGTTATACATGCAAGGGATAAATAGTTTGCAATCCTGAGACTGCCAAGGGTTAGACTGCCTACTAGATATGAGTAGGGGTCACTATGTGCAGATATGGCTGTGCCAAGCTAGCAGCCCGAGTATGGATGGTTTTGGTGGACATTCAGGAAGAGGGGTGGTGTGCTGTGGAAGGGATGATGGGTATTCAGTTATGTATCCAGGTATGTTGGAGTTGGATGTCTCAGTTCAGGCCAGACCATTATGTGGGTTTGTGCCGGTAACGTTTCTGTACATGTGTATCGCACATTTTAATGTTCATATGTTTGTGGGATTGCTTTCTACAGTATGGCCTGTCAGGTTGTATTGCGGATGTGAATGTTTGTTCTTTGGTTTTCTTTCTGATTCACCCACTGCTCCCTCGTACACCTCCAGTTCACCTATTGTGCATCCGACCCAGTCTCCCCTTGGCGAATTATTACATTACCCTTCACCCCCTAACCCCATATTCCACACATGCCATCCATCCCTTCTATGGTTGATGGTCCATGGCACAGTCAACAGAACACATTGCGTACACTACATATCTCTGGTACCAATATGGTTGTGAGGACTACCCTAGCATTTCTGATCTTCCACATGCTGTACTTCACGCACATAGGTACATACAAACACTTATCTTTCATGACATGGTAGGTAGACCCAGGTAATACCCGTTCATCTTTGGGCCATCCTGACAAGGATGACTTGGACCATGAATGGGCAGATATTGAACGAATGCTCTGACCATTGGTAGGGTTGCCACCTTTTCAAATTACCAAAATGAGACATTTGCAGGACACTCATCAGATTTTACAGGCCAACACATACCCATGGTCAGTACAAAGGATAGTACATTAGTTTTATGCCTAACTGAAAGCTTATTGTTGTAGCAGTTTAGTTGCTTATTCTGTTTCTTGTAACATTTAGGTATTTTGCATACAGAAATAAGTATTGTATGGAACTATTACATAAAATATGGGACATAATTATGTCCTACAATCGCAGAGCATTTAACATTTATAATGGTTTTGGTATGGACACAACTGCCCAGAGGGGGACTGTCCCTCACAATGTGGGACAGATGGTAACCCTAACCACTGGGCTAGGCTTAGCAAATGGCAGTGGCATGCTAACATGCTGCGTTTCACTTCCGCTTAGTATAACAATCAACACTACAATGAAATACGGGCACAGGGTTTTAAATGTCATTTGTTCGAGGGATGGGGACTCAATATTCAGCTACGTACCTTTGTGTTTACTTTTTATTTTGGTGTTCGTAAAACTGTCTTGTATGCTTTGCATACATTTCAGTATCCACGGACACTGACAGGAGTGATTATTATTAGAGGCAGGCTGTACTAGTCAGCATTTTAGGTTGCACGTATGCAGCCGACAGGTTCACGCCTCCGTGCAGAGTTTAGAAAAGCCCCCTGCACTCATGCATGTTTCCTATGCACGTGGATGTTGCGGCAGTGTGCTTTCATTAATATGCATGTGGTGCTGCTGCGTCATCTCTACGCCGCATGGTCGGCAGAAGGCTAACGCCGTCCTTGTGCCGAGCTTCATGAATCCCGGGGAATGTCTAATCTGTCTTAAATCTGATACAAAGTATTTTGGTTCAGGCACTTATTTAAACTAAGGACATGCACTGATTGGTTGTTTGCATACCACATGACTGTTTTGGCTCCATTTTTAAACAGTATGATGAAGTTCTTGCATGGATTATTAAAAAAGAACAACTGTGCTAATTTTCTTTTTCAAATTACAACTCATATTTCATATTCTTATCAAGCATATGATGTGCAAAAATATCTAACAGTAGTTTATTTCCAATGATTATTTAAGCAAATATTTTCCATGCAGACAACTTTGTTGATAAAGTATTAACATGTAAATGCTTGTAGTTATTACATGGCATAAATGGGTTGGGCTACAAAAGAATGGCATTCAGATATCAATCTGTCCCCAACCCCCAAATCAGATTAACATACTATAGATATTTCCCCCCAAAATGAAGGAGTGATATGCAGATTGCTTTGACCACTAATTTGCCATTCACAGTGCTTTAACTGTTTTGTTAATGAATGCATCTCACTCATTTAGAAGCAGGAGTTATTTTGTCTTAATTTTTTTTAAACTACAGGTTAAAATATGAATACACATATACAATTCACTGAAATGTCTCAGTGCTGTGCAGCAATTAGTCTCCCTTTAAAATAAAATACTTTCTTTTTGCAATAATCATGTTCCTTTCAAAAACTGATATTTATTTTGTTGTTCTTTAGACACCATGTTTATTTTATTAAGACGTGTGTGTCCCAAGTCTCTACCAGGGATCAACTACAGTGTTTGCATTCCTCCACATAATGGATTCTGCCATCATCCCTGCCTGTACCATCAAGTGCTTGAGCTACTTATCAAAAGCAGGTCTACTGGGCTATAACCAGGGCTTTATCCTCTTCTGCCACACCTGCAGGCTAAAAAAAACAAAATGTGTTACTTTCAAATTATGTCAAGTCCAAAGCCACAAACAGAACATTATCTTTCCTAAGTTCATTATTTTCACTGCAAGCTGACCTATTATTATCACCATATGCAAGTTCTCCTCAAATGATATTTGTAATCCTGTACACTAGGGAGAAATACTCTCATTGCCATCAGTAACAGTTAGCTAATGCTTTTTTCTGTTTGGATGGTTGGGTATTACTGCCTGAAGCAGTCAGTTGTGCCTTCTTGCCCTTAGTCTGATATCCACATATAATAAATGAGATGAAAGCAGTATGTGAAAAACTATTACATTCTTCCTGATTAAGTTAAATGATTTAACACAGAATGCAAGGCCAATGTAGGCAGCATATGTTGCTTGCATTCTGTGTCTCATTGTACTCACACTGTTAAATTTTAGCTCTAGCTGCTATTATTTTGGGAAAATATATTGAAACATGAATGTAGAAATAGAATTGACTTTCTGATGTCACTTTTTACTGAAAGCTGTCTTGTCCACACAGCCATGTACAAACAAGCACTCCCCACAATTGTGCTTGTAATCATGCAAAATAAAGGAACCTGTCCAGTGGCCTATATTTGGCTATTTTTATCACCACTGTGAATAATTGTTAAAAAAATGAGTAATATAGTCCATTAAGTCTTACTTCAAATACTTTAACTAATTTCAAAATCAACCTGCTATTAGTTCACAAATACGTATTATATAAGAAAAAATATTTGCATAATGTTACATATAATAATACTCGCATGCACTGGTGCTAAGGTAATGCATACATACTGTAGCAAAACTTCATGGAAGCTATATCAGGTCATACTGTTTATGCATAGCTATCAACCTCTTAGCACAAGTAATCTGGGCAAAAAAATAATAATGGGGGAACAAAGGACCAAAAATAGAGACAAATTTTAAATGCTGCTCTTATAATTTAGAAAGTTGTTAGAATAAAAGGTGTTCTGTTGGCATACATTTTCTGAAGGATATGAAGTCTGAAACTCAAATGACTATCAGTATTTAGTGACTTCATTCTTCAATGATTTGCCAGAAAAGTAGCCAAAATTTTGGACATTCTGCAAAAATCTGGACAGTTGAGAAGCATATGTTTATGATAAGCTAAAACAAGTAAACTTCAAAGAAATATTATTTCAGTCATATGTTTAGAAACTATCTATAGCTACATTAATACTTCTGGAAACATCATTAGCAGCAAACAGTGTTCATCATATTGATCAAAGCTACAGCAGACTTAGCTATATGGGTTATATCCTAACAAGGATATAACAGCTGACCAGTTTCTAATGTTTCTGGATACCTTCCACACCCCCAAACTGTCATAGAGTTCAAGCCAAGATGATTAAAAACAAATATGGGTGCAAAGCTTTTCAGAGCTTTACTAACACAGAAGAGTATGCTCCTCTGAGGCTTTCCAGGATCGACAGGAAGTTCCTTTGCTGAGCAGATAAGTTCCCTTTGGGGCAAAACATCCATTTTCCTTATTCTGTTGACATTTTATTACTCTGCACTTCAGAAAATTTATTTTAAAGCTAGGATTGTTGTGTTTTAATGAACTGTATCAAGACTGTAACCTACTTTTAAATGGACCACTCATTTTTCTGTCAGTTTTAAAGTGGTGTAAAGTAACTGATAAGATTTTTTTTCTTTGGAGAAATTGCTTTTGCTTTACCTTTGTGTTAGAAAAATATGTATTTGAATATATGTGAAATGCTAGTTTAAAAGCAAAGTAGTATGTAATGCATTTTATTCTATTAATGATATAACAAAAAGGATGAATTCATGTGTAATTGCAAGTAGTTTTGAAACTGCAGTGTGGCTTGTAGCAAGTTGACCTCTGACCCTGGCAGCTGCCAGTTTAGCAAGTTTTAATGTTTATGCTTTTCACAAGTGATTATCTGCTGGGTCAGGAAATTAAATATGTGAAATAATGAAATCTTCTGCTCTTTCCTGCTGGGATGATTTGGCCTTGTGTATGTGTTACTAAGATAACACGCAGCTGTTGGGAAAGTGTTACAGGGAACAAGGAAGTGTATTAAAAGACAGAATCAGCTATTGTATTCGAACTGGTCTGAAGCCTTGAAGAAGTAACTTTACAGAAAGACATTATGTCTGACCAGGTGGCAAGCAAGGCCGTATTGTTACCAGAGGAAAACTTTTTTTAAATATACAGCATCAGCAATATTTTATGAATAGAGGACTGTAAGCTAAAGTGATGTAGATGCCCTGTGACATACCACTTCAGTAAGGTGGGCACAACTTGAATGTTAAGACTATAAAAATTGTATACTTCCTGTTTCATGTCAGACAAAATTCTGTACTTGTACGTTTTTTTCCTCCTGGTGACACTAGTAAACTTTTGAACCTGAACCTCCTGAGTATTGATTTCTTGATTTTATTTAACAGTTTGGTCCTTCTTTAACCGGAAATCCCTCAGACAGCTGCAGATCAGAGTCTACCGGTGGTCGAATACTGCGCAGGAGAAGTTACCGAAACGGTTCTTCTTGGGTGAAAAGACCTCCGACTGAATTGTCGTTTAAAGAGGCTGGCCACTTTCTGATCTGTGGCCGAAGAGCGGATCCTGGATGACTCAATACCGGAGGCTCAGGTAGGAAGATTTTGCCTTTTTTCTGTTTTAGATCAGGGACTAGGTTACAGTAAATATTGTTGTCAAGATTTGTTATGCAGATCAGGGAATTACTGTATATTTGGTCATAGATCAGGGTAACAGAATAAGGTAGGCAGTTATTCTAGATAAACTGTGAAAAGGAACTGAAATTCTGATATCACGTGATAAAAAGGGTTACGTAACATTTTCTTTTACCATGGGAAATCAGTGCACTAAAACATTGCGAGAAAAGACGCAAAATATATGCAATCACAACGTTCTGATAATATTAGGTATTATACAAAATGGGTTAACAAATATGAATTTGATGGTAAATTAGATAAAACTTCACTGGTTAAACTCCTTAAGCAACTTAAATCTGATGCGGGAGGTCAGGCAAAAAAGCAACGCCAATTAGGCATTCCTCAGGCACACAGGTGGATTGAGGAAGCAAACCGTAGGGAACAGAAGACTAAAAATTCAAAAACTTTATTTTTAGATAAAGAAGATAATAACATAGTAATAGCAACAGCTCCTCCTCCCTTGCCCCCTCCGTTGCCTTTTTCAGGATATGAAGCAAGTGGACAGGCTGGTCTGCCTCCGCGTTATCCTGAAGTCTCAGCGAGACCACAACCGTTTGTTAGAGATCCTATTGAAACTAGGTCCCGAGCACATAAAATACATGGGGACGCAGAATCGTATCAAATAGAGAGAAACCTACAGGATGAGAGTGAGGAAGAAATATGCCCACTTATAGAGGTCCCAAATCCTCAGGCAGGACAGGCAGGGCAGGACCCAACTCTCTTGGTATACAGACCATGGACACCGGAGGATATCCGGAAAGCTACTGAGGGAATTCCCCATCCGAAAGTTAATTTTACGAAATTTTTAGAAGATTGGCAAGGTATGAGGTTGAGTTACCACTTGAATGGGGAAGAAGTAGAAAAAGTAATAAGACAAATTATAGGTCCAGATTGGCACATGATTTGTGGCACCTGGAATCCTCGTAATACAGAGCTTAAACCACTCCCACATAGTGACGCAGAACTAGACAACAGAGTGAAAGGTCTTACAGACCGAATCTCTGAGAAATGGAAACCTAGAGCAGACTGGACTTGCATTAATCAATGCATACGACAGGAAAATGAGACAATAGATGGGTACTATGCTAGATTATTGGAATGTTTTAATAATCATAGCGGTATGACAGTTCCTGAAAATCAAGTGAATGATTCCCCGTATGAACAGCAATTGAAAAATGCATTTTTAAAAGGTTGCATTGCACCTATCAGTAGCTTCATTACGAAGCACATGATAGACCATCGAACAGGTAGGCTACAAGCCTTACTTGAATATGCTAGACATGCTGAAAGACATTTTAATAGCAAAAAGAAAAAGAAGGCGCAAGTCTTCACTGCTGAAGACGGATCTGAAGTATTTGTGTTACAGTCAGGTAAAAAGGGAAAGAAAAATGCCCAGGGAAATAAACAGTCTGACAAACGATCAGAAGATTTTGAGGAAAGGAAAAAGAGAGGTGAATGCTTTAAGTGCGGGAAGAAGGGACATCTAGCAAGGGATTGTAAACAGAACAAAAAGGTAATCACAGAAGACAAGGGAGATGAGGACTGACTATATGATAGTGAAGATACATCATGCAGAAGTCAGAAATCATCAGGAGAAGTTAATAAACAGAAAACAAATGTAAATGTGATAGAAGGAATAGAGGAAGGGCTAGCAGATATGGAGGATGAAGAAAGTGAAAT
This sequence comes from Protopterus annectens, assembly GCF_019279795.1. NCBI lineage: Eukaryota > Metazoa > Chordata > Ceratodontiformes > Protopteridae > Protopterus > Protopterus annectens. The sequence continues at coordinate 890,755,329 of NC_056735.1, forward strand.
TTTGGATTTAGCATTATTGAGCCTAGAGCTCTACTTAGCAGATACAAAACCAGAAGTTACACTTCTGGTGAAGGGAAGGGAAGTCAAATTCCTGTGTGACTCAGGAGCGTCACGGACCCTGATACACCCCTCCAAGTTACCAGAACATTCTGAATCACCTGATTATATATTAGTGAAAGCTGCAAATGGACAGCTATACAGGGAACCACTTTCCCATGATATAGCAATAACTGACCCTGTTTCAGGAATGACCCAAAGAAGTAAGATCGTTGTTTCTGCAAAGTGTCCAGTGAACCTATTGGGTAGGGACCTTATGCAGATATTTGGCATAGCCGTAGTTCCAACTGTGCAGGGTATGGAGGCACAGAGACAAATGGATACTTTTGTGGTGCGATCGGAGGGTGAAACTTTTTACTGGTACAGCCAGGACCTGGTTACGACTGGTCCAGGGGCAGTAACCGAGGAACTGATGAACGTAACCATCAGTAAAGCCCCCTCCCTTGACACTGATCGGCAGCATTTGTTACACTGTACTCTATACTACTGTAATACGCCAGCACCTGATAGAGAATATGAGCAAGAATTGTTCAAAAATTGTGCAACTAGATTAGTATTACGTACTTTGTATTGGGATACTGAGGGGAACAGTGTAGTTAGCTGTTCATTACCTCAAGAATTCCTTGCATTATATAGGTCAAATCGATTACCACATGTCAGCTTCACAAAGAATAAAAATGTAAAATGGGCAGACTTAGGAGAAAAGGTAACAAGATGGGAGAAACAGACTGACTTAGAATTGTCAGAACAGGGAATACAGAAACAAAAGTTGAATTGGTTGACGCAGACACACCCAGCTGTACACTTGCAATCTAGCGAGGACAGCTGATTAGCATTTTTATTAGAAGAAGAAGAGAAAGCTTTATGTGAGATACCAGCAACTCTTTGGTCAACAGGCAAGTCAGATGTAGGACTTATTCGAACAGCAGGACCAGTTACAATTACACCAAAATCAGCATTTAGACCACAGAAAAGACAATACCCTTTGAGAAAAGATGCAGAAATAGGAATCAAGCCTATAATAGCAGCATTACTCAAAGAGAGTACTGGTAGAATCTCCTGATTCACCATGTAATACACCCCTATTTCCTGTTAAAAAAGCAAACGGGGAATGGCAGATGGTTCAAGATTTACAAGCTGTAAACAATGCAGTGATACCCAGAGCACCCACTGTGCCAGACCCACATACTTTGTTAAATGACTTAAAACCGCAACAAAAGTATTTCTCTGTGGTAGATATCAGTAATGCTTTCTTTTCAATACCTATACATCCTGATAGTCAATACTGGTTTGCATTTACATTTCAGGGTAAAAGGTATACCTATACTCGACTACCACAGGGATATTGTGAGAGCCCAACAATATTTGCACAAGAAATGGCTAGCAACCTGGCAGGGTTTACCCCACCAGGAGGTAGTCAAATTCTACTTTACGTAGATGACATCTTGCTAGCAGCCCCCACCCAGCAGCAATGCAGGGAAGATACTGTAGCGCTATTGAAATTCTTAGCAACACAAGGGCACAAAGTGAACAAAAATAAGTTACAACTCTGGAAAAAGCAAGTTAGATACCTAGGATATGTGATATCCAACGAAGGTAGAATATTAGACGAGGATAGAAAGACAGCAATTTTACAAGCACCCAAGCCAGCAACCAAGAAGGAAATGATGTCCTTCCTAGGACAACTAATTTTTGTCGGAGTTGGATACCAAATTATGCTTTGGAATCTGCTCCACTGACTGACTTGATATATAAAACACCAATGGCAGCACAAGATCTATTACAATGGAAACCTGAAGCGGAAATGGCTTTCTGCAGGTTGAAGCAGTTGATAGCTTCTTCATTAGTTTTAGGACTCCCAAATTATCACAAACGGTTCTTTCAAACCACAGATTGCAAGCAAGGATATATGACGTCAGTGCTGACGCAACAATATGGGGATAAGCAACGCCCCATAGCCTATTATTCATCACAGTTAGACCCAGTGGCGCGATCTTTGCCTCACTGTGTACAAGCAGTAGTTGCAGCTGCAATGGCAGTACAGGCCTCGGCCTCAGTGGTATTATTCCACCCTCTCACATTGAGAGTGCCTCATGCAGTCGCAATAATTTTACTGTAAGAAAGTGTAGCATATCTCTCCTGCTAGACATCTTTCATGTATGACTATACTGCTGAGCCAACCTCATATGACAATTGAACAATGTACGACATTAAATCCATCAACATTACTCCCAACTCCCCGTGGATGGCACACCGCACAGCTGCCTGCAGGAAATTGAACAGTTAGCCTTGCCTAGACAAGATCTTACAGATATGCCCTTGGATAATGCCGAGGTGACATATTACGTGGATGGCTCATGCAGAAGGGGCCCTACAGGAAAGAATCTAGTGGGGTATGCAGTAGTTACAGACACTGAAATTTTAGAAGCCCAGTCCTTACCACATAACTTGTCTGCACAAGCAGCAGAATTGATAGCTTTAACTCGAGCATGTACTTTAGCAAAAGACAAATGTGTAAACATATATACTGATAGTCAGTATGCTTTCTCTACAGTACATGTATTTGCGCAACAATGGAAGAATAGAGGAATGATAACATCTAGTGGAAAACCAATTAATCATGTGCAATTTATTTTGGAATTATTAGAATCTATTCAGTTACCTACCAAAGTAGCTATTTGTAAATGTGTAGCTCATACAAAACAACAGGATACGATTTCAAAAGGAAATGCGAGAGCTGATGCAGCTGCAAAGCGAGCAGCCTCAGACTCAGAAACTTTACTTTTGAATGAGGAATTACAACCCTCTGAGATTTTAGATTTAGACATGTTGAAAACAATGCAGACGCTTACTACAAAAGCAGAAAAACAAAGTGGGAAGGACCGTACCAGGTACTGTTGGCAACGCCTACTGCAGTCAGAGTGGCTGAGAGGACGTCCTGGGTTCATTTGACACACTGCAAACCGGTAAAGAACTTTCAGCTTGATAAAAACTTTGTGACTGATATACAACAAGGGCAAGATGGCCAAAAACAAAGCGAATAGAAATGTAGATCAACCCCAGAGATGTTGCATAATCATTTTGTTGAGTATACATTTATTGACTATAATTGTGACAATTTTCCTCTTGTTATGGTTTTTCCTACACTCAACCACACAAGTGAAAGTGGGAAGGCGTGATGAAACATCTATAGACTGGCATCCAAATTTTAACACATACCTAGCCATGAAGCGTGTATATGCAGAGACTATGAACATTTCAAATTGCTGGGTTTGTACAGCTATACCAACAGCATATGGAGGACTGATAATGTCCGCTGTCTCTCTGGGGATAAATGAGACTTGGGAGAATTTACTTTTTGATACAGGAACTGTGAGATCACAGGACAAAATAGCCTTATTTTTACCTGCCACACAAAGGGGAATTGTATGTTTTTATAAAAATGATACTCTCCGGGTGGGCTGGAGCAATTGTAACATAACAATATCTTATTGGTGTTATATTAAGACTAGTAATGGCAATACTTTTTGCAATACTAATTATGACTCATATTTGAACTCAGTGAAAACAACCATGAATGAGATTCGCAAGAATCCTGTTTTATTTAAACAATTGTCAGTTATAGACCAGAAAATGTTTCATGCAGGGTTAATGCGTATTAGTACTAAAGTAGAAAATTGTTATTTTATTTGTGGGAAAAAAGCATATAAATGGCTACCTGAGAATTGGTCCGGCAGTTGTTTTTTGGGCTATCTGGTTCCGGCTATAAGACATACTGCAGAATTACCTTTGGGCAAGATACGAAACGTGAGAGAAGCAGCTCGGAAACCTGAAGGTCCAGTCAAAAAAAACGGTAAATCCAGTAGGACGGATCGAAGCTGGCTGGAAAGACCATAATAACGTAAAAGATAAAAGCAAATTGACTCATATGAACTTGAGTGACAGTGTCATATCTTGGGCAGGAATATTCCCAGCATATGGAGCAGTCAAATCAGTCTGGGAGCTGAGGAAGCTGTCGAAACTTCTCGAAGTTATGAGTAATGCAACTTTCTCTGCCCTAGAACCGGTGACTGATGAACTGAATGCAATGAGAACTGTTGTGTTACAAAATCGAATGGCTCTTGACTTCACCCTAGCGGCGAGAGGTGGTACGTGCGCACTTATCAAAGAAGAATGCTGTGCATACATTCCAGATAATAAGCATGAAATTGACAATCATCTAGAGGTAATTCAGCAAGTATCAGCCATGACTGAACGAGGCCCAAACCCACTGATGGACTTTTTCCAGAATCTATTTGGGGGGTGGGGTTCCATCCTAATGAATATTCTGATTGCCATTTGTGTGGGTATACTCCTAATAGGAGCATGTGTTTGTTGTGGAATTCCCTGCATGAAAAGATTAATCAAAGATTTTATTGATGTATCTGTTACTGAAACTTTGTACCAAGATATTGAGATTGAAAAGTTGATCTCAGACGAAACTTTTTCTGAAGTATAGATCAAATGACTCACCTAGCTGAAAATCCTTAGTGGAAGAGGTTAGGAGACGAAATGACATTGTGCATACTTCAAAATAGAATAAAAAGTATTAATAGGAGGGAAAATGTTAGAAAAATATGTATTTGAATATATGTGAAATGCTAGTTTAAAAGCAAAGTAGTATGTAATGCATTTTATTTTATTAATGATATAACAAAAAGGATGAATTCATGTGTAATTGCAAGTAGTTTTGAAACTGCAGTGTGGCTTGTAGCAAGTTGACCTCTGACCCTGGCAGCTGCCAGCTTAGCAAGTTTTAATGTTTATGCTTTTCACAAGTGATTATCTGCTGGGTCAGGAAATTAAATATGTGAAATAATGAAATCTTCTGCTCTTTCCTGCTGGGATGATTTGGCCTTGTGTATGTGTTACTAAGATAACACGCAGCTGTTGGGAAAGTGTTACAGGGAACAAAGAAGTGTATTAAAAGACTGAATCTGCTATTGTATTCGAACTGGTCTGAAGCCTTGAAGAAGTAACTTTACAGAAAGACATTATGTCTGACCAGGTGGCAAGCAAGGCCGTATTGTTACCAGAGGAAAACTTTTTTTAAATATACAGCATCAGCAATATTTTATGAATAGAGGACTGTAAGCTAAAGTGATGTAGATGCCCTGTGACATACCACGTCAGTAAGGTGGGCACAACTTGAATGTTAAGACTATAAAAATTGTATACTTCCTGTTTCATGTCAGACAAAATTCTGTACTTGTACGTTTTTTGCCTCCTGGTGTACACTAGTAAACTTTTGAACCTGAACCTCCTGAGTATTGATTTCTTGATTTTATTTAACACTTTGTGAAGCTGGCATAATGCTGTATAGTGCATTTTACTGTTTTTTTCACCAAAAAAATAACCTTTGTGGACTGGTACTGTTTAGCAGCAATTGCTGCTTGTCTTTCCTGGGAAAGGGTCGCCATTTTTGACTTGACCATGGAACAGACTACCTCAGTCCTTCTTCCAGACACAAAAAAGAAAAAAAATAAGCAAACAGCCTCTGCTACCACAACAGGCTAGTGATTTGCCTCAGTCACAGATGAAAGACTCTGATGTGGCCATCTGTTTGTCTTTTACCCTATATCCTTCTTCTAATGTAGTTTCTGGTAAAAGAAAGAAGGATTCTTCTTTTCCTGTAGAGGTTCAAGATTCTGAATCCAAACATGAAGCTGCAGGTTTTTTTCTCAGATTTCTGATTCAGATTCAGAGGAGATCTCAGTTTCTGATTCTCTCTGTGGGGGTTACTTGTTCTCTGAGACTATTGTTAAAATGTGCCAATGTTTACATTGGGAAAACACTGAGATTTTTCAGTCCCGCAGAAAATACTATGAGTTGTTACAGAAGGATTTTCTAGAACTTACACCCATTTTTCCTGTTCTGTCTGCTTTACAGGATGTGTGTGTTACTGCCTTCAGTTTTCCTGATTGTCAGCCATCTGCCCTTAAAAAGGCAGATAGGATGTATATAGTTCCTCAGTCTTTTAAAATTTTATACACTATTCCCAAACCTCACCCAGTAGCTATAGCTTTAGTTGGTCCCGCTGCTGCTAGGCACTTAGTTAATTCCTTCTCTTTCTGATAAGGATGGGAAAAGCATTAATAGGTAAGGTGAAAAAGTGTATACTTCTGCAACCTTGGCTTTCAGAATTTTGAATTCTTAGGATCATATGTTAAAGTTTGTTCTGAAAAATTGTAAAAGTATGAGGAATATTTTATCTGCACGTTTTTCTTGTGAGAAAAAATCTGCTTTAAATAACTTACCCCGGGATTCATGAAGCTCGGCACAAGGACGGCGTTAGCCTTGCGCCAACCATGCGGCGTAGAGATGGCGCAGCAGCACCACATGCATATTAATGAAGGCGCGCTGCCGTAATGGCCACATGCATAGGAAATGAGTACGAGTGCAGGGGGCGTGTCCAAGCTCTGCATGGAGGCGTGATCATGTTGGCTGCATACGCGCAACCTAAAATGCTGACTAGTACAGCCTGCCTCCAGTAGTAATCACTTGTCAGTGTCCGTGGGTACTGAAATGTATGCAAAGCATACAAGACAACTTGCAAACACCACAATAAGAAGTAAACACAAAGGCATGTACCTGAATATTGAGTCCCCGTCCCTCGAACAAAGATATTTAAAACCCCATGCCTGTATTCCATTGTAGTGTCACTAGTTATACCAAGTGGAAGCGAAACGCATTGTGTTAGCGTGCCGCCAATTGCCAAGCCTAGCCCAATGGTATGGGTTACCACCTGTCCCACATTGTGAGGTACAGTCCCCCTCTAGGCAGGTGTGTCCATACCAAATTCATAATAAATGTGAAATGTCCTGCGATAGTAGGACATAATTATGTCCCATATGTTATGAAATAGACCCATACAGTACGTATGTCCGTATATAAAATGCCTATATGTTACAAGAAACAGAATAAGCAAGTAAATGAAACAAAATAAGCAACTACACTGCCACAACAATAAAAGCTTATATGTAGGCATGAAACTAAAGCACTATCCTTTGTAATGACCGTGGGTATGTGTTGGCCTGTAAACTCAGATGTGTGCCACGAAAAAGTCCCATCCAGGTCATATGAAAAGGTGGCAACCCTACCAATGGTCAGAGCATTCGCCCAATATCTGCCCATTCGCGGTCCAAGACGTCCTCGCCAGGATGGCCCATAGATGAACGGGTATTACCTGGGTTTACCTACCATGCCATGAAAGATAAGTATTTGCGAGTACCTATGTGCGTGATGTACAGCATGTGGTTGATCTGAAAATTG
>NC_056735.1:890763196-890863196 GCF_019279795.1 Protopterus annectens
CACGGACGCTTCCCTGATAGAGTGAGGGGGGCATTTTCAGGGAAGAACAGCCCAAGGCACATGGACCAAACAAGAGACACATCTGCATATCAATGTTCTGGAGATGACAGCGGTACTTCTGGCATTGCAGTACTTCCAGGACTCTCTTCCTCTGGGAGCAATTGTGATTCAGACTGACAACATGTCAGTGCCAGGTACTTGAACAAACAAGGAGGAACCAGGTCCTATCCCCTTTGTCGCTAGGCCCTAGGTGTATGGCAGTGGGCTACATCCACCCAGCGCTTTCTGTAAGCAATGCACATCCTGGGGAAATCCAACATGATAACAGACAAACTGAGCAGGGCAATTTTGTTGCTTCACAAGTGGTCCCTCAAGAAAGAGATAGCGGAGAGAATTTTCCGCAGGTGGGGCCAGACTTGCTGTGACCTTTCTGCCAACCACATGAACACAAAATGCAGAAGCTACTTTGCCCTGATTTGCCCTCCAGGAGAAGCCCCAAGGGATGCACTCATACACGATTGGCCTCCGGGTTTCCTCTATGCATTCTCACCAATTCCCTTGATACCCAAAGTATTGCAGAAAACAAAAGCCCTGGGAAGGACCATCATTCTAATAGCTCCTCATTGGCCTTGTCAGATTTGGTTCCCCTTCCTTTGACTTCATCTACTGGCAGAGCCTTGGATTCTGGACCCAGTTCCAGACATTCTGACGCATTCATCGGAGGCTCTCCATCCCTCTCTTCAGTCCGTGAAATTGGTTCTGATGAAGTCCTTCAATATATGTTATGGATGAAAGTACTTAACATTTTTTATCTTATGGAATAAAGTGTTTTATCTTTTAACTGTGGTGTGGCTTATGGTAGATTTTGTTACCATGGGACACCTGAGAGTTTTCTTGGTTTATATGTTGGAGTTCTCTGCAACAGATTAGCATTTTGTGGAGTCCCTGAAATTGACAGCTTGGCTGCTCCAATTCCCAACATAGCCAGGTTCCATAACCTCTCAAATGAAATGCAGCATATATTGATATCTTCTCATTCCTCTACTAGGAAGCTATACCTTAGCAAATGGAGAAGATTTTCTATATGGGGTTCTCAAAATAACATTGATCCCTACCAAGCCCCTATTTCATCCACATTAGAGTTTTTAACTATGCTTTTCAATAAAGGAGCTGCAGCAGCAACAGTTTGGGTACAATTTGCCGCTATCTCTAATTTTCACCTTGGCTTTGAAGGATTAAACATAATGTCACACAAGTTATCCAAAGCCTTTCTCAAAGGGACCTTTCATCTCAGACCACCTGTGAAATCTCCTTATACTCCATGAAATCTAAATTTTATGCTTTCGTGCATTATTCTCCCACCTTTTGAACCAGCTTCCTTGTGTAATTTGAAATATTTGTAATGGACTACTATCTTTTTAGTAGCCATCACTTCTGCCTGTAGAGTGTCAGAGCTTCAGACCTTGTCCATAAAGCCTCCTTATTTGATTTGCTATGCTGATAGAGTGGCCCTGTGAACAAATCCTTCATTTTTACCCAAAGTTTGTACTGAAACTAACCTTAACCAGGTCATAGATTTACCAGTGTTCTTTCCCAAACACACCAACAACTTAGAGTATACGCTGCACAAGCTTGATGTTCATAGACAGCTCAGATTTTACCTGGACAGAGCAAAAGAGTTCAGAAAATCAGAACAGCTTTTCATTTCTTTTTCAGATTCCAGAAAAGGTATGCCAGTGGCAAAAACAACACTGTCTAGATGGTTATCTGATTGTATCATATTTACTTATTCAGCTGCTAATCTACCTTTACAACACAAAATTAAGGCTCATTCTACCAGAGCAATGTCCACATCTTCTGCCTTTTCTGTTAGGTTTCCTATGGACAATATTTGTGCAGCAGCCACTTTGTCAAGACCTCATACCTTTGTCACTCATTACAAAGTTGACAAGGCCTCTGGGGACAGGGCCTCCTTTGGTTCTACTGTCCTGAAAAACATACTCCCGTTAATCACCCGAGAAAGCTGGTGCTTGGGACGCTACCCATCTGTAAGAATGAATGGTGAGATTGAACAACTTCACTTAAAGATGTTATGTACTCACCATAACGTTCCATGTGAGTTGTGCATCTCGCCTTCATTCTCACTTCCCACCCTTGTACCCCCTCCAGGGTTTTTCGAGGACTGAGATGCTAGTTTTATCCTGGTTGCTCAATCTTTCTATGGGTTTTCTCCTAAAGAGTGATAGAATGGCACATGGTATTAAATGAAACACACACCACGAAGTAGATGAACCACCAGGTATAGTTTAATCTTGGTACCTCAGCATTTTGCCTTTAAGTTGAAATGCAGAGGTACCAGGATTAAATTATATGTGGTGGTTCATCTACTTTGTGGTGTGTGTTTCATTTTTATTTTCTTGTTTGGTGGATTGGTTGTTATTTTTTGGCACATGGTATTATTATGGAGCAAACAAGATCTGAGGTAACTCATCATGGGATAGGGACTTGGCCTCGAGCTGTCTGAAGACCTCGAGCTTTGTAGTAGGCCGATTCAGAGCCGAGGATCGGCTCTGAACCCATCTGTAAGAATGAAGGCGAGATGAAAAACTCACATGGAATATTATGGTGAGTACATAACTCCTTTTTCCCTTGCAGGTCTCAGTTCCTAGTAAAATCTACTCAACACCCAGCTGTCTCTCTGAACATTGCAGCACAAGAAATCTGGAAAAAGACAAAATTTATTGGGGGGGGGGACAAAAGCTCAAAAATGAGGGACACATTTTAAACATTGCTTGTATAATGTTAGAAAGTTGCTAGAATAAAATGCTGTGTTACCACCATACATTTCACTGCCAAGTCTTGAACCCAGGACCCTGTGCAAAACAGTCAGAGCAATATACCACTATGCCAAATCAGCTGTTTTGTGAAAGAGAGGAAGACTAAAACTTAAATGACTACCATTTAGTGAATTCAGTTCTCACCATAACAGTCAACCTCTTAGCACAAAATACCTGAACAAAGCCAAAAATGGGGCAATACAGCCCCCAAACATATTCAGTGAATTCAGTTCTCACCAAAGCTCTCAACTTCTTAGCAGAAAACACTGTACAAAGCCAGTAATGGGGGAATACAGCCCCCAAACATATTCAGTGAATTCAGTTCTCACCATAGCTCTCAACCTTAGCACGAAAAACCTGGACGAAGCCAATAATGGCGGAATGCAGTCCCCAAAATAGGGACAAAGTTCACATATCCATCTTATAAACTTAGAAAATTGCTAGAATTAAAGGTTTTGTGTCACCATGTACTTTTTGAAGAATATGAAGTCTGAAATTCAAATGCCTGTTATTTTTATTTATTTAACATTTGTTAACCAGGAAAGTTTGACTTGGAACAAAACCCAATTTACATTTGTTAACCAGGAAAGTCTGACTTGGAACAAAAGCCAATTTTCAGCAGAGGCCCAGGGAGAAACACTCCAGACACATGTCTTTGTAAGATGGGAGGACATGCAGACTCCACACAGAAGGCACCCCAGCCAAGAATCAAAATAGAGAACCTGCAGCTGTCAGGCAACAATGCTACCACTGCACCACAGCACTACTGACTCTGTAAGGAAACAAAAATACAGAAACCACAGATTTTATGAGGAACAGAACAGAAAACATATGAGGCAAAAATCTGCAATTTTTTTACAAATGGTGGTGGGTAGGGAATTCAGGCCCTTGCCACCTGCACCCAAGGTACAGGGTTCAAGCCTGATGTATTCTCTACCTACCACCATGTGTTCTCTCTAGCCACCAGTATATAGCAACTGGGTCATTACACACACACACACACACACACACACACACACACACACACACACACACACATACATTACCAACTTTGCCCAGACTACAAGGTAGTTTTACTGCCATCAGTCATTTACTATAAGGCTGTTAAAAGGGTATCCAATTATACTGAGTGAAGTTAATATTAATACAAATGGTAATGTTGACCAAACAGCAAGGCTTTCAGGAGTGGCCACATTTATCACCAAATAAATATGTGCAAATACTCTCAAAACTTAAACATTTTTTTCTAAAAAGGACCAACCACAATGAAAAGTTTAAGTATATTTAACAATAAATAATAAAAGAACAAGAAAATAATAAATATCTATTTACAGTAAGCACTAGAGTTTCAGACACAGAAAATATTAAAAAATAACATGGCTGGAATGATTCACACAGTTGCAGAAAACAATACTTAACTGTTCTGACTATATTTCCTTAATTGAACTAGAGAATTACTTTTCCTACTTACTGAATAGAGCAAAGCAAGGTGGGTGAGCGGTCCTTGTCAAATTCAAGAGAGAATACTGAATACTGAGAGCAATTTGCTACTAATATCTACATATTATTTCTGGCTTACAGAATAACATCACACACATCTGGCCATCCGACTCTGTTTCCCGCAGTATCCCCCATCACTAGAAGCTGCCAGGGTTTTAGCACCTACATGTCAATAATACACACAGCCAAGAGCATCTGGAAGCCATAAAACAATGAAACCACTCCACTCTTCCTACATGAGCTACTGACTGTTCTCTACTACAGACATTGCGTCTCTAACTCCCTTCAAAACTGTTGGATAATATTTTTATGGATTAACCCATAAAATAATTAAATTTCAAGAATATTTTTTTTTCAAAGTCAGGTGGATTAAACTCTTTTCATCCAGTATATGCTATTGCAATGTATTTAAACAAGTTACAGTAATGCATGTACATTTCTTTTCTGTCCAGCAGAAAATACTGTTTATATATTTTAACATACACAACTTTACAAATGTATTTTTTAAACACGAGCATCTATACAAATCAGTATGAGACACAGATGAAGTATAATTCTTTACAAAACTCCAGCTAGCTCATGCTGGCATATGTTACACATCCACTGCCCCACTTCTCCTGACATGGCTGGCAGTTTCTCTTATCATCACATTAGTAACTGTTGCAAGGACAATGGTTTCAAATTAAATGCAAACTATAAGAGATGCAGTCTTCCAATCAGACACTATTGTAAGGGATCTGGATACTCATGCTGATAATTCTTTATCATTTGACTATCATGTCTCTACAGTAGTTTAAAAGCCTTTTAGCTGTCCTATCTGATATGCAAATGCATCTCTACTAGATCCAAGGATGTCTTACTACTCCTTAAGTCATATTTTATCTGACCCATTATTGATTATAATGCACCTTTTGGCATGTATTTATCCAAACATATCACACAACTTAAGAAATCTCAGAAATTCATAACTAAAAAAAAATAAAAAATCAGTGGCCTCAACAATCTTAGTTATCAGGAGAGAATGGCATCCCTTTCTCTGTACTCAGTCACTTACAGAGTCCTAAATGGAGATCTGTCTCTAGGCTTTTGTGCCATGAAAGATCCAACCCTATTTGACCTCTTGTTTCTTTACAGAACAAATGGTACATCAGATACTCAGTTAATCAGTGGGTAAATAAGACATGGTGGCAGTTAGATTCATATCCTAACATATCCCTCACCACTGGAGCAGACTTCTATTATATGTCAAGTAGATTAGTACCCTTGCTATTTTCAAGGTAAATCTTGATAATTGGATGGGCAGTCTCAAGTTCTCTCCCAATCTATCTTATCTTGCCCTCCTCGAGGACAGATGGAAATTCTGAATAGTTTTTTTTTGGCTGATGTCACTTTCAGTGACTGTTTGATTTCCATGGGCCAAGTGTCTGCCATTGTGTAATTATTAATTTTCTATTTGGAAATATTACCAGGATAAAGCCAGTGAAACTCCTGAAGATCTGTTTTTTTTTTGGAATTCATACCATGATTTCATGACTACAACAATGCCCAGACACTGAGAATGAATAGCTTCAGCAAGTGCCACACTCTGCCATATAGTAATTTACAGGTATTCATAACTGCTGACCTATTATTCTGATGTTCTGGTGACTGCAGTGGCTGGCTGTCTGGTTCTGTACTCTATATAATATCTTGTTGTTGATATTTCTATTTCTCCATCATTTTTTTGAATTGTATCTGAGCAAGTTCATTGTTGTTTGCATCCTCCCCACTCCCACTTAAGGGTGCTGTTCTCTGCCACTCTAAGATAGATGCTGAATTGTGGTTTCTAAATTCTGGTACTGTCCTTCATCCTCCATGCCCTATGACCTTGAAATCTACTACCTCAGTCAGTTGAAAACTGTTCCACCTTAGTATGCTTCAGTACTTCCCTGAATGTATATTTTTTCACATAGTTTTTAATAATGGTTAGGTTCATGGGTTCATAGGTAGGTACTATGCTATCTGCCCGAGGGCATTTATAAGCATAGCCAGAGTGTGTCAGCTTTCACTGCCCTATTGATTAATTAACTGAGCCTCTGTCAAGCAGAGCCAATGAAGTGATCCCAGGGGTGTACTTTCTGTTACCCATCCACTCGTCAAGGCTTCTCTTGAAGAGTGTTAGTGAGGGGCTCTGCCTAATGTAGTTAGGAATTTTGTTCCAAAGCATGGGGAGTCTTTGTGACAGGAATATATCCCTCCAGCATGTTCTATTTATTGTTGTGGTGAGGTTTAGCTCACTAGAGTGCGTGGCTCGCAGTGACTTGGATTTCTTTAGGTGGTGCATGTCCATTCATTCTGAGTTGGACATGGCTTTGTAAGTCAGGCAGAGATCACCTCTGAGTAAGCGATATGCCACTGAGTACAGCCGGAGCTTTTTCAGTCGGGCTGCATAGGACTTATGTTTGAGGCCAATAATCCTCTTGGTGAGGTGCTTTTGTGGTCTTTCAAGCTGTTGGAAGTGTCTTGTGAGGTACATCCCAAATAGGGCATTGTACTCTATGATGGGTCTGATGAGTGATGAGTAGAGGGGCACTATAACCTCTTTATTTATAGATGCGAATCCCTTAGTAATTAGATGGGTCACATAGAAGGATTTCCTAACTACTTTGGCAATATGATTGTCAAAGGAGAGATTACTATCTACCTGGGTCCCCAGATCTCTTATTACCTCTTCTGTATTAAAGGGGCTGCCGTCTATGTGGTAATTCACGGGTGTTTTGTTTTTCCCAAACGGGATGACTATGCATTTTTTGGCATTTAGCTTGAGGCCATGACTTTGACACCAGGTGTCTGTCTCAGTAAGGCCTTTTTGGAGGATATCCGTATCAGGCGGAGAGTCAATTATCGTTCCCAGTTTGCAGTCATCGGCAAACTTGGTTAGCCATAGTCCTCCTGTGTTTGCCTGTACTTCTGAGAAATATATGCCGAACAGTAGGGGTCCCAGAACTGAGCCTTGCGGGACACCACTTGTAACTGGTTTAGAGTCAGACCTGGAGCCCGCTATTCTTACTGTGTGAGTTCTGTCTGTAAGCCAGTTGGCAACCCATCTTGTGATGTAGGGGTTTATGTTCAGGCTGGTGAGATTTTCTATAATACCCGAGTGAGGAATGGTGTTGAACGCCTTGGCAAGATCAAGGTAGGCTGTGTGTACCACCTTTCCCTTGTCTATGGCCTTGGTAACTGTCTCGAAGAAGTCAACCAGGTTTAGTAGGCATAATCTTCCCTTAACAAAGCCAAACTGGGTCGGGTCAAGTGTTTGGAGGTTCCCAATGTCTTTGTTAATGAGTTCCATGATGATGCGCTCCATAGCCTTGCAGACCAGGCTAGTCAGGCTTATGGGGCGATAGTTACCAGGGTCAGTTGCAGCCCCTCCTTTGTGGAGCGGAATAACCATTGCTGTGCACCATTCTATGGGCACATAGCCTGTGGAGAGGCTGAGGGTGAACAGGGAATTTAGGTGGGGGGTTAGTTCATTCTGTAGTTTGTGCAAGATGCAGCCTGGGACACCATCTGGCCCCATTAATGCTTTAACTTTTACCTTAAATAGATTGATCATTTTATCATGTTGTTTTATGCAATAATTTTTATTATGGTATCACTTATTTTATGGCAACGTGCTTAGTGGTTCAGCAAATAAAGTTAAAGTTAAAGGTTGTAGTGAAACTGATACATTCTGCTTTGCATAAATATTTACTTATTTATAAGGAATATGAGGTGATTGCAATCCACTACAATACTAGGCAACTAATTTGTGGCAACTTATTGGGATGAAAACATATTTATTCTACAGCAATAAGTTGCATATTGTTTCCTATTAATTGCTGCTTAAATGGATACAAATGGGTGGAAATGTCTTCACATACTCACATGTATGAGCATGGAGACACACATACATACACAAACACACAAATGAACTGTGCTGCACCATGATACAGACGTTAACAGAACAGCAATAGTTATTATAAACCATACTCAGTCTCATACATAGTCTGTTTCTTACGTTCATAGGACTGAACTGATAGTCATTCTAAAACAAAAAGAAACACAATGAAAATGCAATCCTTTTCAATATTATTATTATTTTTTAACCAGGTAAGATTTCTAGACATAAAAGACATTTTAGATGCATATGGGCAATTTCTGATGAAATGACTTCTTCAGGCAGTGTAGAGTGTGGGATTTATATCAGGAACTATTGGATAAACCACTTTTACATTTCAAAAACTTAGAATTCTCTGCAATAGTTCCAAATTGCTTGTGTATTTTTTGCTGCAGGGCATGGCCTGTCAAAGTCTCCTCTCTGTAAATGTTACTAAGATTCTTACCATTTCTTTGTGCGTTTTTATCTCTGCAGCCTGCCCAGAATCCTGCCCCCCTTGATCAATACTCCCTGTGTACCACGGTTCTGCATTGCTATCAGAGTTAGTATTATTGCAGAACAGGCTATGTGCCTTCCCCAGGAAGGATCAAGTTGTGTTCGCTGCTCATTCACACTTTCTTTGACTGACTCAGCAACTGGGTTGCTAGGTGAACCTGGGTCACTAATGCCATAATCAGGGCTTCATCCATTTACAATATGAAGCTGAATCCAGACAGCCACTGTTGCCACCTTATACCACCTATTTCCATAGCTAGTTTAAAATCTGTATTCCATGGAGGTACAGCGGTAGCATTGTTACCTCACAGCAAGAGGTTCTCCCGTTTGATTCTCGGCTTGGCTTGGAGTACCTTCTTTATGGAGTCTGCAAGTCCTCCCCACGGTTGGGCAGTGTTTGAAAGACATGCGTGTGTAAATGGGCATGCCTTTGTTGAAGGTTGGGCATTGAGCTGGCACCTCGGCATTTTGTAAAAAATCTACTGCCAATCATTAGCGGACCAGAGTTCCGCTATGGCGACCCCTTATCGGGAAAAAGCCGAAAGACAAACAACAGTTTAAAATCTCCTCACAGACATGGTAACATTTTTGTATTCATTTGTCTGAGTAAGGGTGAGCTGTGATATATTGAAAATTTTTCCATGATGCACTCTAGTTTACAAACAAAGGTAAAAAGTCATGTCTTTTCAGTTGATCATAAACCTTTTATGGAGTATGACTTAGAAATGTTCACTGAACCCCAGGTCTTATAATTATAAGTAAACACTTTTTAACACTTAGGATGGTTTCTTTTTAATTGTTCTGTCAGTCTTAAAAATCATATTAATTTTTGTACATATTGAGTCTGCTGTATATTATATGTATTTTATACTTAAATTAATACTACTAGGCATCAGACATTGTCTGACAGATACTAGTATCTCCTACCTAGTACTCTGAGAACATAGTAATGCCATGTTGTAATTGTTCTGACTTTATAATTCTAGTCAACTGATTGTTTCTGAATTGTCTAATAAATACCAAGTGAAATGCTACTAAAGTAGAAAGAGTACTGTGCCTAAAGTAAATGTCAAGCAACATTTCTTTTTTTTTTTCATTTACTATTCTGGCCAAGGATTTAGAATTATGATATCATCTTCATCAGTGTGTTGTGGGAATTCCTGTATTTCCCTTGTTAACTAATTAGACTTAAAGATACTTTAGAATAAATAGACATTGCTGTGTATAAGTCAACGATTACTGCTGGGATATAACAGCTTCCTCTTCTGCCTGTTCATACTTTTTCCTGACACTCATTCATCCATACTTCATGTTAGGTGGAAGATATTGCACTTGTTAGATGGATAGTACAATTCAGGTACTGCGAACTGCTCAGTTAAACTGTGTGTACAGTATTTTCTGCAGAAAGAACACATTGCATAGCAGAATGATTTAATAAAGTCTTCAAGGTGACTTATGCTTAAATGTGACCTACATTGTCATTTAGTTTTTGATATGTTGTATAACCACTATTGATTTAAGGTAACATTATTATCTGTTGGAAATGTGGTGCATAGATTCCTACTCTGAAAAATTTTTCTTGTACTTTTACAATTAAGTGAGTAAATAAACAAATAAATGCAAAATAAATATATTAAAATAGTTTTTCTATTGCTAAAACAAAGTAATGTCTCCATATGTTTTCAACATTTTCACCCAGCATGCCCAAGTTATATTTAATAAATATCACTCAAGTTTGTAAATAATTATATCTATGCTTTATCATATAAATGTATATGTTTAGCAACTGCACTTAAAATATAAAGTTAAAAACGTGTCTTGGCTCTTCTTATATAAGCAGTTTAATCAAAAAATTACCAACATAAAAGTAATGATACTCTGATTTTTCTAACTATTCTGCAGGATAATGACAACAGGATCCACTGAAATATGACAGAACAAAATCAGACAAGTCTACAGATTACAGAATTTTTTATTGTCTGTTTTCCTGACCTTCAGGACTGGCAATCTCAGGCAATCCTGTTTGCTATATTTTCTGTTGCATATATTATTGCACTTCTTGGAAACTTGCTTTTTATTATGACAGTTTTGTCTGATTACATGCTGCATACACCAATGTACATCTTAATCTGTAACTTGGCTGTCTTAGATATCTGTATCCCGTCTGTTACTGTACCATCCATGTTATCACATTTTGTGCTCAGTAATCGACTTGTTGCATTTAGTGCTTGCTTCATACAAATGATTCTCTATCTGGGTTTGGGCACAACAGAATCATTTACCCTTATGATTATGGCATATGACAGATATTACGCAATCTGTAAACCTCTTCACTATCCTTCTGTTATGACCAACAGAAAAGCTATACAACTGTCTGTTGTTTGTTGGATTGTAGGAATGATGGCTCCAATTATTCCATTTTATTTTTCTCTTAAGTTACCCTTTTGTGGGCCATATAAAGTGCACCATTGTTTTTGTGACTATGCTGCAGTTGTCAAATTGGCTTGTGCTGATGTCAGTTTCCTTGTAGATTTCGGTTTGATAATTGCATTGTTAGTGCTTCTTATTCCATTGTTCTTTATTATACTTTCGTATACAAAAATCATAATGACTCTGCTTAAAATGAGTACATCTGAAGGTCACTGGAAAGCATTTTCTACCTGTGCAAGCCACCTATTTGTTATATCCATATTCATATTGGTTGCTGTATTTGTCTTTGTTTCTTACAAAACATTTGATTTTTCAGAAGATGTTCGAATTTTGGGTGCTGTTCTACAGAACATATTTCCACCAATGGTCAATCCTATAATTTACTGTTTGAGAACAAAGGAAATCAGAGACAGTTTTTTCAGAACAATTAAAAATACTACATTATTCCCAAAAGTGTAAAATTAAGACAAAATTAAACTCTTAATGTATGTGTATAATATAATTCATTTAACTGAAATTTTAACTAGATAATAACAAAAAAAATACAAAACAAATTTGGCATATAAATGCTATGGCTTAGTTGTACTTATTAAAAATCACATCTTTTGAGTTCTTACAAGAAATGCATCTAACTAAATCTGGTGAAAAGTATCCCATAATATGCATTCAAGTTCTCATACGATAGTTTGTGCAAACCTTTTGGTGCAGTCTTTTCATTCTATTACTAATACATTTTAAGTAGGTTCAAAAATATTTACATTTTCTGTAGCAAGAACACAACAAAATCTGGAGATCTCAAGACACAATTACTGTAAAAGCTATATTATAATATAATATAATCAGATAACTTATTGATTCTAGTCTAAGCATTATTTCTTGGTTCTAGACTAAGCACTTTAATATATTCCTACATCCTAATCATTTTTATTTAGGTATTTATTATCTGTTGACTGGAAAAGTCCGACTAGGACAGAGCCTATCTTCAGCAGAGACCTGGGTTGATGCATGTCTTTGGAATGTGGGAGGAAGCTAGAGTACCCAGAGGAAACCCATGCGAAGACAGGCAGGACATGCAGATGCCAGACAGAAGGCACCTCAACCAAGAACTGAGCAGGAGAACCTCTTGCTGTGAAGCAACAACGTTAACCGCTGCACCACTAAGCCACCCACATTACATTAAAATTAATTTTTTTTTTCTGTCTTACACCATGATACATTTTTACTATGAAGTTTTATAGTCCTCGGTTTTTGGAATGAACTGATTTTCTCAAGTCCTTACATATCCTAGATACTGCCTGACCACATAAAAGACACAGGCTATAATCTATTTCATTTTCTATAAGTTATATATGTCAGCATGTATGAAGTGAGCAATATTTGTTAGAATTTACATGGAAAATTTGAAATATATCTGAAATTTGCATGTCACAGAGTGTAATAAATCAATAGAAAATGAACTGATGTTAAATTATTATGCACATCTGTATCATTTGTAAACAGTAAGCATTATAAAAGCATAGATGCACCTTTATTTTAAATAAAAAAAAAAAAAATCACATACTTAGTTTTATAGGGATTTCAATGGTGAGCGTCTGGAAAAGTATGATAAGGAAATGTTTTTAATATTACTCACAACAATAAAAACATTTGTAGTGCTGTTTGTATTGTAAATGTCCAAATTTTTGGTCTGACTTGGCAGCAGAGAAAAGACACACTGTTTTGGATGTTATGCAAGAAGTAAAACACCACAATACAATAGCTGCTGGATGTTATGCAAGAAGTAGGGCAACTCAACAGCTGCTAATACTAACAGTGATGTCAAAAGATATCAACTGGGTATGTTATTTTGTCATACAATTCTTGTCAATATGAAGTAAGTCCAGAAGATTATGCTCTTGTGGATTTGTTCTCCACCCATTTATGGAGAAATGAAGGCATATTAAGAATTATGGACGCAATGTCTGGAGTGAAACTAGTAATTTTGTAAAACAATTAATTGACTCTCTTGTTACTTTGAGTAGCAATTTAATATTTATGGTTCATGGTCTTTCTTGTGATTCTTCTGGTACTGCACCAGTGAGTGGAAGGGGAACAAAACAGAACATAAAAGGGACACAGCACATTAATTGCAAGCTCAGGTATGCTGTTCTGGAAAATGTTTTACTGATTTTGTTCATCTGAACATGTCATGAAATCGGTGATGAATTGGGGTCTATATTAAGTCAGTGAAACGGCATTACAGAGAATGCTGTTTCGCTGTGACAAATAGAATGAAAGCTGACAACAGCGAGAGCACAGGTCAGCAATTTTATTCCCAGGGAAAAAAAATCGCTTGGCCTGAGCTGTGACATTGGCCTTTAACCCACTGTAGTGCAATCTCGGAGTTAGAATATTTAGTTAGGGTGTGTGTGGGGGTGTAGGAGGCAAAGGCCCCCACTCTGCATTGTTTTAAGTGGTTTGTTGTGTTTTGCTGGTCTACAATTTTTTTCCCTGGAAAAAAAAATCTGTGACCTGGGGTTTCACAGTTGTCAGCTTTCATTGCATATGTGTCGGTGAAATGGCATTTGCTGTAATACCTTTTCAATGACTTAATATAGAGCTGATGTATTAGAATATAGTAAGCAATCTAGCAACAAAGGGCTAAGAGCACAGAGAAAAGCATTTTGGATTCATAATTAGATTATAAAGCAATTGCACAGTAAACTTAATGCCTCTGAATACATGCAAATGGCGGGGAGAGACATGAATTACTGTAATGACAAAAATCATGTTGGCAGGACCCAACTTTTAAGATGGAGAGATTGTTGGGTGACAGTAAACAGATTGTACTAAATAATGGAGAGCTAGCCAGTGAAAAAATAATGATAATAAGCTGTGTAGTGTCCCAGGGCTTGCTGTTTTAGTCAGCGAAGTTAAGAAATGTTATCCATTGTAAGCAAGATACAAGAGAACATCCACTCACATCTGATGCTGTCTTGAGGTGCAAAGATATAAATACTGCATGCAGTCCCAGAAAAACAAAAACCTCATTCTAGAGTTGAGAGCACTCTTGCCACACCCCCACAGACATACACAGAGGCCAGTAAGATTTTCACTGTCACCAGCAACATGGAGCAAGGAACAGCCATTTTATCATGGTTTTTGTGATGTGCTGGGTTTAGTTGTGGTAACTTCCTCCTCCCCTGAACACATCACATAAAAGCACGGTCAAGGTATCTTACAAAATTCCACATTCTAATCCCACTCACCAGCAACTAAACAGATTACTGCTACTTCTGCTCAGTTATTCCTATCTAAATATTAAAAAGGTCTTTTACAGTGATATATCAAGGACCATTCCAGGTAGGAAGTGCTTTTATGTAAAATAGATTTTGGGTAAAAGTAAAGCATTGGAACATAGAAATACATTTCATTTCAAGTGTAAAGTGGTACTGCTTACTCTAGCGGAACAACTTTGTAAACTGCAGACCTGGGGTCTCAGTCTTTTCACTCTGCTGACATTCATGACCACATATTGTTTTCTGCGGAGCATTTCCAGAACAGGGCGTAAAGGTCTTGCTTGCGGATGTGCGAGTCAACAAGAAGGGAAAGAAGGAGGATATTCTAATGTTGTCACATGTCCTAACAGAAGGGGTCTCTCCCTCTCCTGCCAAAAAAGCATTTATGAAATTGCTGAGTTTATCTACCGATTTAAAACTTCCTGCTACATAATCAATAGAATGACTAGATTAAGCTATAAGCAAAATTTCATCACTGGATTGTCATGTAAAATAAATGAAACTATTAAATAAGATCAAAAAGAAGTACAATTCTTGCAAAACAGAGTTGGATTTAATAAAATAAAACAAAAGTTAAAATAATGTTCTTTTTGGAGACTTGTTAGAAGTGCTTGTTTGAAATGTTCTAACAAACTGCCTAGGAAATAATTTTTGACCTATTTTGACAATAACAAGCCTAAAGACAAATTTTGATAGAATAGATTCAATCATTGCACTCTTTACAGGTCTGTTTCATTTCAAACCCTTGGGCTGATATGTTTTAAACTGCTGTATTTCCGTTACTTTGGTGTTGTATATCATGCTGACAAAGGGAAACACACATCTATAAGGAAAAGGAAAAATGTTCAGAAGCTCACCATTATAATGTAAAAAAAAGAAGAAAATTCAAGCAACAATAGCTTGAGCTATTGAGCTTGAGATTCCACATGAGATATCTAGCTTTGTCACATTCTCACCTGATGGACTTAAACATACCATAAACTGTACAAAACAAACTATTGTAAAACTTTTTTTCTGAACATCTTACTGGACAAAATTTTAATAGTATTATTTTGCCGATAGGACTCACATATAAGTTATGTAGGCTTTGATCAACTTACATTGCTTGTATTCAAAAGAAATCTAGATATTTATTGAAAGACTGCAATGCTTTTATAAACAACTTGTTCAGTAATCAGAAACAAGAAAAACGTGTCTAAATCAGTGTATTCTTTAAATTAAGTAAAGTATAAAACATGTAGTAAACTTTCCATCATTTGTTAACCTGTTCTCTGTTTTAGACAACAGGTTGAAATGATTAGGATTTTTGGAACAGATGCCAGATATTGTGAATTCAGTTACTGATATCTTTCTTTTCTCTGTAAAATGCTCTTTAATATTTTAATTGTTGTACTGTAAGTCATTTAAGATTGTATTTTTTTCTTTTTTTTTACTTTTTTCCCAAAAGGGTAAAAGTATAGCACTTGTAACACATTTGACTTTAAAGGTATATACTGATTGTGTGTGTTTGTGCATATGTGTGTGTGTGTGTGTGTGTGTGTGTGTGTGTGTGTCTGGATATTTCCCGTAGGATTTAAATCCCTTAACACAATTTAAAATGGTTAGTTATCATTTCTTATAATATATCTAATACTGTATAACAAGGCACAATCTTTTTTTTTTCAAAAAAACTTTTTATTGAGTTTTTTTATATATAGTCAAAAAAAAGGAAAAACAAAAGTACATTTAGTATCAATGGATATAACAACGGTTACAAGAAAAGAAAGATTTAACAAAAAAAAACTACAAAGAGGAGTGAGAAAAACAAAACTTAAAAAAACTATATACATTATATACAGTAGAAGTCACATCACTTAGGTTAAGTTTTCATAGCAGGAAGTAGAGGATGGAAACGGGAGCATCTTATATTAAGATGTGTATGTGAAATAAACAGACTCCCTGTTAATTCTAATTAGGTAAATAATTAATTACATGATAAATTACTGGAAAGTTTAGACTAAGAATTGTTATTGTGATAACTTACTATAGAAGCTTGTATGCTTGGGCTGAAGTGGTGTCTGTTTTTAAATCTTCAAAATTAAGTCCAGCACATATCCCCATTATTTTCTGATAGTATTCCTTTTGTTGAAAATAACAAGGCACCATCTTGAGGAGAAATTGCATGAGAATTATTAGTAGCTCACAAAAAAAATAAATAAATAAAAGATAAAATGGCATAATGCCAAATGTTTTAATTGTGCTATGGCAGTGATTCATATTTTAGGGAGATTTCTCCCTGCTTTGAGTTGGTACAATCTTGAAATTGGTATATATAAGTTTTGGGTGTGCAGAGGGACTTGCCACCCTGCAAAAATCAAGAAAAAAAGGAGTTTTTTACCTTTATGAATTTTGGGCATTTTTTTTTTCATTTTTTTTTTTTTGGAACATTGACTTTCAGAAAGTCAACTTTTAATATCAGAACAGTATAACAACATTCAATTGCTTTGTAATTTAAATGCGCCAAAATTGTACTCCACTAGAAAATAAAAAGAAATATGTGCATGCCCAACTTCAGCTTCCAATGATACTTTTTTTTTCCAGGGGATATAGCCTATTTGTTTAATTAACAGAGAACTAAACTTTTTTATTAGTTAATGCTACTAGATTTAAACCTA
The DNA here is from genome assembly GCF_019279795.1 of Protopterus annectens. Classification (NCBI taxonomy): domain Eukaryota; kingdom Metazoa; phylum Chordata; order Ceratodontiformes; family Protopteridae; genus Protopterus; species Protopterus annectens. Next base: position 890,780,310 of record NC_056735.1, read on the forward strand.
CAAAATATTTTTATTTGACATGTATATATTTTTTCATGTCTTACTTGATAAAAAATGGAGTTAGGTCAGTTATTTTCAATAAGTTGGTGTGCGTGTAAAATATATTTTTGATGTATATTAACTGTGCTTTTATAATCCACTGCTTCATTTTTACAGATTAGAAAAGAGATAGACGTTTAGGGATTTCATACTTTTCTGAATCATAGCACAATGTATATTGATGTTCTAATACCTTTTATTCAGCATTAAATTCCTTTGAAAATTATTTAATATTATTGAAATTTAAATAGGTGAATTATCATTAACATTTTTCTGATATGTTCCTTTCCATTTACAATTTTTTTCTTATAATCAGTATTTGAGCTTAGAGCCATAGGTATGTATTCTGGCATTGTATACAGTTTTTTTGATTTAGCAGCCCCCTCCACTCTAAATTGAGACTTATGTGTAGTCCAGCCAGGTCAGCATTACTCATACCCTCATGTTGATGTGAACTGGAGAAAGGTATAGCTTCATTTCCTACAGAGGCAGGTACTGCTTTCTCCCATTCACCTACTCTAGAAAGGGCACTATGTGAAAGTAGTTCTCTTCAACCTAAGGTTCTGACAGGTTCTCTGTTTTCAACTTATTTCTATTTATAATTACTTTAGTACAATAGTCCTTCTTGTGTACTTGCCTGGCTTTTTCTTTAAGGGTGTGCATTGTGATTTGCTTTTTTATTGCCAGTTTTGGGCTTGTTCAACTGTTTCTGTGTTCCTGTATACATTCATTTCTCTTCTTATAACTATGGGGCCTTCATCTATTTCTGTACTGTCTTCTCTCCGTACTTTGCTGACATTTTATGCAGAGTATTCTTCATTCTGGTTGGCTCTGCTTTAGCCCCTTTTGTATTCTGCCTGACTACAGCCTTTGCTGAGACTAAGTATTAGATTTATCCTCCTTACTACTTTTTGAAGCTTCCATTTCCACAGCTTTGTCTTTATCAGGGCTGGGTATCTCTGACAAGATATCTGTCTCAACCTAATACACACATTTTAACAGCTCCTTGATATGAGGAATTTGCTATTCAATTAATGTATTAGGTTCAGTGATTGTATCTATCTATCTGTGTTTCTGATGAAGCACCTGCCTGCTCTAGATAAATGCTTGTTCATCATTTTTTTTCATTCATGGGAGTCTATACCTTCCACGTCTATATAAATTTTCATAGAATTCCTGTGATATATGCAGAAAAAAGGGCAACTCAGATGAAGTTAGTTCTCTCTTGTTACATACCTTTGAAGACCATGAGGTAGGCTTCATTATCATCGCCTGCTCCCGACTTATTCAGAGGTGAAAGGTTTTCTGGGTCATTGGTGGTTGACTAGATGCAGAAACTATCTGTTGTTGAATTGCAATAACCTGTTGTTGTAAGTTAACCAAGTGCTGCTGAATGACTGCACTCCTGGCATCATCTCTTTTCTAGAGACCAAGTAACCATTATTGACTGCTACTGGTATTGAAATCTTACAGCTATTGATTAGTGGTTGGTAGCTGCCACAGTAGCAGCTGCATGTTTTTCTGGAATTTGTCTTAAATGGTACACAGTATCTGTGGTGCCCTTTCTTAAGGCTTTAATTCTGTCTTTTATTTTAAGGTCAAACAAAGCAGTAATAGCGCAAATATAGACAAAAACACGTTTTAGTATGAATCAGTACCACTCCAGAGTTGGACGAGACTGCAGTCCATATATTCTAAGCTTCACAGTTTACATGCTTTATATTATGACAGGGTTTTTCTAAACTCTTTCTCAGTCACGTAAGGAGTGTATACTTGTCCCAGTTCAAAGCACATACTAAACAATGTTCATTTCTTTCTGAAGTACAAACTTCAGTAATTTCTAGTTAATGGCATGGATTGAAAACTGCCCAGTGCATTTGTCTACCAAATATATTTCAGTTCAATAATACTCACATAAGGACTGTTCATAGGTTCATAGGTTCATAGGTGTGTACTAGGCTAATGGCCCTGGAGCCTTTACAAGCCTAGCCCATAGAAGTGGCCTGACATTGTGCCACCTGATGTTAGTTCCTAGTACCTTTATCAGGTAGAGCCACTGAAATGATCCCTGAGGTGAACTTCAATTTCCCATCCACTCATCAAGATTTTTCTTGAAGAGGGCCAGTGATGTGCTCTGCTTGACATGTATGAGAAGTCCATTCCAGAGCATGGGCATTCTCTGGGTTATGAACCTGCCTCTCCAGCATGTTGTGTTGATTGTAATAATGAAGTTGAGGTCTCTGGAGCATGTGGTGTGGAGGGATAGTGATTTCTTTAGATGTAGCATTTCTAACAGAGCTGGGTCAGACATGGCTTTGTAAGTCAAGCAGAGATCGCCTCTTAGTAGACAATATGAGACAGAGAATAGCCAGATTTTTTTTAGTCTGTTCATGTAGGACATATTTAAGGCCTAGGATCCTCTTTGTGATGTACTTTTGTGGCCTTTCCAGCTGTTGCATGTGTCTAGTGTGGTACATGCCAAATGGGGCATTATACTCGATGATTGGCCTAATGAGGGAAGAGTAGAGAGAGATGATGACCTCTTTCTTCCTGGATAGAAAACCCTTGGTAATGAGATGTACCACAAAGAAGGACTTTCTGACCACAGGGCAATGGGGTGGTCGAAGGATAAAGAGATTTGGTTATAGCTCAGTGAAGCCTGGGATAAGGACGCACGGCCGAGTAAGAGTTAATTTACTAGGACAGGCTGTGTGTCCTGGAAAATGTGAGCTACCTTTGTTGAACTGAACATTTTGTACTTCTTGAACATTCTGTACTAGCTGTGGGTTTGAGGTAATTTGTGATAAACATGTTTTTCCTATATGTTTTTCATAGCCAACTGTCAACAGTTAGAAATTTAACAAAAAGTTGTTTTGCTTGCAGTATAAAAGTTGATGTCAGTAAACAAGTTGATCAGATCAGATCAGAGGAGATCAGATCAGTCCAGACCGGACATCTTGGCCAACATGCTATGTAATCTGGTTAACTGCTAATAAAGAAAAATTTATCACCTGAGGCAGATGCGACTCGTTTGAATTTTTTCTTCTGACATTTTGTTCCTTCGGACCGGAAACCTCTACGAAGATACGGATCAGACCGACAGAGAGACCGAAAAACCTGTGCAGGTAAGGGTTTCTCATCTTAAGTTTCCCTCGACTGAAAGACCTCCGACTGATTTGTCATTGAAAAGAGGCCGGCCGCTCTCTGATCCCTATCTGAGGGATGGTTTCTGAACGAAAAAGGGAAACAGAGTCTCATCTGGTTCAGGTAGGATGAAAAATAAATTTATTTTAATTTAATTTAATCTTGTCAACAAAGTTTTATTTTTAGTTAAGGATGAGCAGGATTACTTGTTAAGATTATTTTGTTAGGGTCACCTGTTAAGATAGTCCCATTTTATAATAAGCCCTGTACAATAATTTTGATACAGTCCTAAATACCTGAAAAAAAAAAAAAAAAAGGGAAGGTAAAATAAGAAATCTAGGGGAAACATGGGTTCGAGTTGCTGCAAGTGTGAGAGTGATGCCTGTTTAAATGTTGATGCTAAGCATATGAAAGGTTTAAATAAAAATAATGTTAAATTTTTGAAAAAGTGGAAGTCGAGATATGATTTTGATGGTACACTGAATAAGAATGCCTGTGCAAAATTGGTTAGAGATTTGAAAAGAGATGCGGGAACTAGAACTAAAAAACAAAGACAATTGGGATTTCCCCAAGCACAAAAATGGTTAGAAGAGGCAAATAAACGAGCTATAAAAGAAAAACAGTGCCAGGAAAAAGAAAGAATAAATCAAAAGGGATCACTGGTGCCAAGTGGAAAAGTAGCTTTATTTTTAGATAAGGAGGATGAGCATACAGTTTGTGCGGTACAAAGGCAGGCAACTGCCCCACCGTATGGGGAAATTGCTGCTGCTGTACCTGCGGAACCTCCTCAATATCAGTCTGAAAATGTGGGATCTGTACAGCAGGGTGGGTTATTGGCTGCTCAAGGAAGCATTGTGACCCCTCCAATTTACCCGCAAATTCCCGTAGTACCCAAGGTTGCTTTGCAACAGGTAGACCAACCTATGCAGTTAAGGTCGGGACCAGCAGGGCAAGGACGTTGGGCCATTAAACTTTCTGACCACTCAGAAGCCCTTCCCTTAATACAAGTTGCAAACCCACAAGTAGGGGATGTTGGACAAGAGCCAACTATTTTAGTTTATTGTCCCTGGGCTAGAGAGGATATAAAACAAGCTACGGATGGTAATCCTCATCCCAAGGTTAATTTTCAAAAGTTTTCTGAGGACATAGTTGGTATGCGTTTAAGTTATCATCTAAATGGTTTAGAAGTAGAACAAGTAGTGCGACAAATCCTGGGTCCAGATTGGCACTTAGTTTGTGGTACTTGGACATGTAAGGCAGATGACGACACTACATTAAAGCATAATTCTGGGGTGTTAGACACGCGAGTCACTGATATGTTGAAGAGAATTTCTGATAAGTGGCATCCAAGAGCAGATTGGACAGTAATAAATCAGTGCATCCAAAATGATGATGAATCTGTAGATCACTATATTGTAAGATTGACAGAAGTGTTCAATAACCATTGTGGAATGATGATTCCACAGGATCAGACTACTGATAGTCCGTACGAACAGCAATTGAAAAACGCTTTTCTTAAAGGTTGTAAGGCTCCGATAAATAGTTTTATAACCAAGCATATGGTTGATCACAGAACATGTAGACTGCAACCTTTGTTTGAATATGCATGGCATGCTGAGCAACATTTCAATTTAAAAAAGAAAAAGAAAGTACGAGTGTTAGCAGTAGGGGATGATGGTGGTATATTTTTGGTACAGGACCAAAGGGGGCAAGGGCACCGTGGTGGCATACAAAAATGTGGGGGCCCGAAATGGGACACGTCGTATAAACAGGGTGGACATTCAGAGGAATATGAGGGGAGGTTAAAACGTAGAGAATGTTTTAAATGCAGTAGACGTGGGCACTTTGCTGCTGACTGCGAAGAGTGGCAACATCCCCCACAGCTTACGAACAAGGGCTCCGCATGACTATATGATAGTAAAGGAAGGCGCCAAATTCATTATTGTGATTATTGTAGAGAAGAAGAAAGTGAGAATGATTGTGATGATGATGAGGCAGGCACTCTCTGTGATGAATGTCAGGACACCCAGGAAATTAAGGAAGGGCGGGATTGTGACTGTGAAGTCATAAACCTGGCACATTTGGGTATTGCTATGCATCTGGATTAAAATCCCATGATAGAGTTTTTGGTTGAGGGACAAAAAGTAGAGTTTTTATGTGATTCAGGTGCATTGCGTACACTTTTGGGTCCAGCAGTTCTACCCCCGAACTGTGAAACAGATGAGTTTATCCTTGTGAAAGTGGCAAACGGGAAAATCTATAAGGAACCACTGTCTCATCCTCTGTTGTTCACAGATCCGCAAACAAACCAAACTGTTAGGTGTAGGGTAATTATATCAAAAGTTTGTCCAGTTAATTTGCTGGGAAGAGATTTGATGCATTTGTTTGGAATAGCAGCAATTCCCACACCTAAAGGCATTGAGGCGAAAAGGTTAGTGGATGGCTTGGTGGTACAAGGAGTGCAAGACTTGTTTTACTAGTATAGCCAGTTCTTGATTTCAAATGGGCCGGGGAGGGTTGATACAGATTTGATCAACCTAGCTTTAAGTAAATCTAGAAGTGGGTCACCGCAGGTTGCGGCACACTTACATTGTACTATGTACTATAGACAGGCCCCTGGTCTGGATAAAGAATTTGAAAAAGAATTCTTTAGGCACAAATGTGCAAGGATAATTTTGAATTATATGTTTTGGGATAAGCAAGGTAATACAGTAGTGACCTGTACTTTGACCAAGGAAATGAGTACTTTATATCACTCAGGTTATAGCCCACATATTTCAATTACTAAAGCGGTGGGGACACATTGGGTAGATTTGGCGAAAAAGGTAATAAATTGGGACACGATGTCAGAAAGTCAGTTGAAGGATCAACAGATCCAGGTACAGAGATTAAATTGGGTGACTTGGGCACACCAAGTGTGCACCTCAGGGATGACAAAACAGAAATGGCATGACAAATCCTCCTAACTCAAGAGGAAGATAGTGCGTTAAGTGCCTTACCTGTAGATTTATGGTCAAAAGGTAAAGGGGATGTAGGACTGATGAAAACAGCAGGTGAAGTTTGTATAACTCCAAAGTCAGGTTTTAGACCTCATAAGCACCAATACCCACTAAGTAAACAAGCAGAGGAAGGAATTAAGCCAGTCACTGAGCAGCTAAAACAGGTAGGAATTCTTGTTGAATGCCCAGATTCGCCCTGCAATACTCCGTTGTTTCCTGTAAAGAAACCGGATGGGTCTTGGAGGTTGGTTCAGGATTTACAAGCAGTTAATTTGGCTGTGATCCCAAGAGCACTGGTGGTCCCTGACCCCGATACATTACTTAATGATTTATTACCTCAGCACAGATATTTTTCTGTCATAGATATAAGCAATGCCTTTTTCTCCATACCACTACATAAGGAGAGTAGATTTTGGTTTGCATTCACTTATCAAGGTAAAAGATACACCTACACCAGATTGCCACATTGCTATTGTGAGAGTCCGACAATATTCGCACAAGAAATGGCTGCGAATTTAGCTCAGTTTGTTCCCCCAGAGGGAAGCCAGGTTCTGTTGTATGTAGATGATATTTTGTTGGCCTCACCCATGCAGGAAAGTTGTAGAAAGGATACCCTTGCCCTTCTTAGTTTTTTAGCTGAGCAAGGACATAAGGTAAATAAAGAAAAGCTACAATTGTGGAAAGCACAAGTAAAGTACTTGGGTTATTTAATTTCACAGGCAGGTAGACAATTGGAGAACAAAAGAAAACAAGCAATTCTTGAGGCACCTATGCCTACGACTAAGCGGGAGATGATGTCCTTTTTAGGTGTGACTAATTTTTGTAGAAGTTGGATCCCTAACTATGCTGAGGAAGTAGGGCCATTGACCGCACTGATCTATGATACTCCCATGGCAGCTAAGAATAATATACAGTGGACAAATAAGGCAATACAGGCATTTATTAGAATTAAGCAATTGATAGCAGGATCCTCTGTTTTGGGTTTTCCGAACTATTCTAAGCCATTTGTACAAATGGTTGATTGTAAGGGAGGATATATGACTTTGGTTCTGGTACAAGTACATGGGGATAAACAGAGGCTGATAGCTTTCTACTCCTCCAGATTAGATCCTGTTGCAAGGGCATTGCCGCATTGTGTTCAAGCTGTGGTGGCAGCTGCCATGGCAGTACAAGCCTCAGCATCATTAGTTTTGTTTCACCCATTACAATTGCGGGTTCCACATTCAGTAGCTACTATACTTTTGCAAGATAAGATAATCTTTTTATCTCCTAGTCGACATTTGTCATGTATGACAGTGCTGCTGACACAGCCTCATATGACCATAGAAAGATGTACTACTCTTAATCCGGCTACACTTTTGCCGACTCCAGAAGAAGGTACTCCACATGTTTGTATAGAGAGCATTCATGACAAAGTACTTCCCCGACCAGATTTAATGGATATTCCGTTGATAGATTCTGATCTCGTTTTGTTTGTAGACGGATCAGCAAAGAAAGACACTTTAGGAAATACACTAGTAGGGTATGCTGTCACCACAGAAACTGAAGTTTTGGAGGCAAAAGGATTGTCAAACATTTATTCTGCACAGGCAACTGAGTTAGTGGCTTTGACTCGAGCTTGTACCTTAGGGGAGGGTAAAAAAGTGACAATTTATACAGATAGTCAATATGCTTTCTCCACTGTACATGTTTTTGCTCAACTATGGAAGAATAGGGGAATGGTTACTGTGACAGGCAAACCAATAAATCAGAGATTTAATTTTACAGTTGTTAGATGCAGAGCAACTACCACTTCAGATAGCGATATGTAAATGTTCCGCACATACCAACAGAAAAAATTCTGTCTCCAGGGGAAATGCCCTTGCTGATATGGCTGCAAAAAAGGCAGCTCAAGAAAATGATTTGCTTTTACATGATAATGATTTGGAGCCCAGACACCTCTTAGACTTAGAGACACTAAAAGTAATGCAAACATTGATGACACAGAAGGAAAAATGTCGTTGGGTAAAATATGATATCACTCAACAGAGTGGGTTGTATACGGCATCAGATGGCAAAATGGTATTACCCTCAAACCTTTTTAGGTATGTGGCATTGGTTAGCCATGGACCTGCCCATGTAGGAGTACAGACAATGATTCAAGTAGTGTCTAAGGTGTTTTGGTGTAAAGGGTTTTCAACTTATGCAAAGCATTTCTGTTTATCTTGTTTATTATGTGCAAAGTATCATGCTCAGGGGCATACCTCTCAACCTGGAAACATCAGAAATCTGGACAAGGGCCATGAAAAATAGGTACAAATCTGTACGCTGATTAACATCTCATTTGCATACATAATTATGTAACCCCACCCACTCCGATGGAATTGTGGGATACCAACTTTCAAACACAAACTGAAGAACAGACAACCAAAATATGACACCAGACCAGAGTCCCCCTGCCTGCAGCCATTCCAATGTCTCATTATCTGGCTATTTCACCCCATTTATCATAAACACTAATGTGTGCAACTGTATACTACTTTACTTCTATAGTAAAGATTTGGATTTTATTTTTACATTTTGATGCACATCATCAATGCACAAACACTAACAGACATCTGATAAATAAAGCGATACTGTTTCACAATGAAAATAGACTTGGTATTAAAACTTCTCTGCTCTTGAAAATCGCATTCATTGAAACAGTATTGAAACCACTTGGAATTAAAACTTCTCTGCTCTTGAAAATCATTCATTGAAACAGTATTGAAACCTGCACCACATCCAAAGAAAATACATCTGGCCAATAAGGGATAAAGATTACCTTTGGGCCATTTTCAAATCATTGGCCCCTTGCACACATATGTGTTCTTTCATTTGATACACCTTCCTGACTTTATTAAGTTATATTCCTTGTATAATACAGCACACTTGTTAGAGCACATTTTAAATGTATTGTTTGAGAGAACATTTTTCCAGTAGGCGTACTGTAGGCAGCGAAACAAAATGCATGAACCAATAATGACAAAACTGCCCAATTCAGAACATTTCCATCATAAAAGTCTACTTCCACACACACACTATAAATAGAACGACAGTAGAAAGCCATAGGCATCTTGCACAGCTTCTCACACTTTCAATTTCAGGGTTTTCAGGGGTCAAAGTTCAAAACCAGGACACATTTTAAAACCAGGGACACATTTTAAACATTGCTTGTATAATTCTGGAAAGTTGCTAGAATAAAGCGTGTTACCCCATGCTTGTTACTGGCAAGTCTTGACTTGAACCCAGAACACTATACACACACCCTACAGTTAGTGCAACATACCACTATGCTAAATCAGCAGTTTAAACAACAGGAAGACTGAAACTTAATGGCTATCATTTATTGAATTCAGTTCTCACTTCTCACCATAGCTCTCACACACACATACTTTGTTCAAATGAATGGCAGCTCCTAATACAGCAGCTTAAGAATAATGGCAGCAGTCCTTGCATTTAAAATAAACAGCAGAAAACTAATGGCAGCTGGTTCCTGTTCACACCACACACACACACACACACACACACACACACACACACACACACACACACACACACACACACACTTTGTTCAAATGAATGGCAGCTCCCTACAGCAACTTAAGAATAATGGCAGCAGTCCTCGGCCCTTGCATTTAAAATAAACAAAACGAATGGCAGCAGCTGGTTCCTGTTCACACTTCACACACACACACAAACAAACACACACACACTTTGTTCAAATGAATGTCAGCTCAGCTCCCTACAGCAAGTTAAGAATAATGGCAGCAGTCCTTGGCCCTCGCATTTAAAATAAACAGAAAACGAATGGCAGCTGGTTCCTGTCCCTCCTTACCTGATACCACCAGTCCTGAATGGCAGAGCTTTCTTGGGCAGGCAACGCATATTTTCTCAGATAGTCCCAGGCTCAGGAACACAATAGTGAAGAACCAACCACAAGGAACGCTAATATGAATGCTCTTCGTAAACTACTAATATGGATCCAAAAGACTAGAAACAGGTCGTCACAAAATCCAAAAGGTTCTTTATTTGAAACACAAAGAATAAGCGCTTTCGCGTGGTGAATCCACGCTTCATCAGATATCATTTAAAACAACTAATACACTTGTATATATCCGCTGAAACGCGGGAAATTGTGATAAATTAATTAAGGCATAAAACCTGTGTACTGATGTCAGCGCTAAATAAACGCGCTCATTAAACGGCTTCTATTTATTCAAGCAGTTAATATAATGAATCACTAACCAGTGCTATAACTGAATAAAATTTCTAGATGTGTAAACCACACCATTATTAATACATAAATAAATGTATATGCTCAATATCACCTCTAGTTGTTCATAAATATGTAAACCAACCTACTATAAAAAATTCTCTTAGAGCCGTTAATATGAGTGTCAACACGTAAAAGCGTGAGGAGTCACGCTGTATGTTTATAAACAAAAACAATATAAAAAACTATATCAATAGTTAGACTTACTTATTGATATCAACTTGTTTCAATTCTAAAACAACCATAAAGAATACAGAAGCAATCTGTCAAGACTTACAAACATAATAAAATTCTTTTATACAGAAAAGGCGCATATATTCATCTCCGTTCAGAGCATAAAGCATGACCAAGCTATGAAATTGGGTCCGTAATGTTACAGCTATAAATACAAACATAAATAAAAAATCCTGCAAAAAGCATGAACAATCAATCTCAAAAATATAATTAAAATGTAAAAAGACATTTAAAGAAATTTTGTGCTAACGTACGCGCAGTGCAAGAATGCTCTGCCCGTGAATAGCAATGAAGATGATAACTAACTTGTATGTTAAGCTAGCATGTTGCTGAATATTTTATCTGAATGACAAAGTGTTATAAAAGCTGTATAGACAAAACAGAATATATGCATGGTAAGGAACACTATGTATATATATATAATAAAAATTCTGCATATAAACATTCAGTCAATCAAGGCAATGAATCTATAGTACTAACCTATCAATCTAATGTACTTATCTGATTTCAACATTTAAGAGCAATAACGATAAATGTGTATTTTCAGTCACATCTATTCCGCCTATAGTCCCAGGCTCCCAGAACGAACGGCAGGCTGCAGCTTTCTTTCTCGGCCTCGGGCAATACAAGTGATAAAGTCCCAGTCCAAACGAATAGCAGGCAGGCGGCAGCTAAGTGTTTCTGTTTTCACAGGATTGGCGATTTGGCGGCAAGCTTTTCAAATGCAGCAACTGCTTGCAGCCAGCTGGAAATGATGACGCGAGCTCAAGGAGCTCAATTCCGACTGGCTGGTAGTGCTGACGGAGCTGACGTCATCGCGCATGCGATGACGTCAGCTCCGACAGCGCGAAAATTAAAAAAAATAAAAAAATAAGGCAAAGAAATCGGAAATGAAGGGGTGCCAATCGGGAATCGTGGCACCCCTTCATTTGGACCCCAAAACTCGGTAAAAACCGAGTAATTCGGGACGGTTGGGAGGTCTGCTCAGGGGGGAGTTAAAAAGTCTCAGCAGGCATTCCCTACCCCTCTGTATCCATTCCACACACTCTGTATGGACTTTATTGAATTGACACCCTCAGAAGGAAAAAGGTTCTGTTTGGTCATTATTGATGCTTTTTCTAAATGGGTAGAAGCTTTTCCAGTGAAGCATCCGAATGCACAAACAGTAGCAAAGCTTTTGACTACAGAAATAATTCCCCGATTTGGCCTACCAAGACGCATTTACAGTGATAATGGGTCTCATTTTGTTAACCAGATTGTTCAGAAATTGGGTCAAGTGTTTCAAATTGATCTCAAAAATCATTGTGCTTACCATCCCCAATCAGCTGGACTGGTGGAAAGACACAACGGTGTCTTGAAGAGTAAACTCCGCAAACTAATGGCAGAAACACATAGGTCATGGACTGCGTGCCTTCCGTTGGCACTCCTGTACATGCGAATCTCACCTTCCTACAAAGGACTTACATCATTTGAACTTTTGTTTGGGAGACCATATTACGTCCCGCAGTGGCAAGGATTTTTGCCAGTGGAACGTGAGGGGGGTGAGGATCTAGCGGATTATATGAGGAAGCTGCTAAATGTCAAATCTCTTGTAACCAATGACTCCTTTGCAGATTCCAGAAATGAAACCTTGTTAAGCGTGGCACCTGGGGACTGGGTATGGATCCAAATTGTGAAGAGAAAGAATTGGTCATCCCCCAGGTGGGAAGGCCCATACCAAGTACTTATCTCGACACCTACGGCTGTAAAGATCGCTGAGAGGACTTTGTGGATTCATATCACCCACTGTAAAAATCTCAAGGCTCTTCCTTCTGCCATTGATATTGGTCAAACTCCACCGGACCTCTGAGTGCAAAGTCTGACTACAAAGGGGGATTAGCCCAATAGGGGTTAGTTCGTCTCAAACCCAGTAAAGAAACGAATGGCGCGAGGTAGTCCTTAGGGAGGGTGGCCATGTTCAACTGGTACTTGAACTGTCACATGATGATGATTTTGGTGGCGAAAGTAAATATGTCCATATGAGAAGGAACAGTTGCAAGAGAAAAAGGAACGGTGGTGCTGCAAGCGCAAACAGGTGTTACTACTGTGTTCAAGGTGAAACTTTGTGAAGGAATTTTGGACTGTTCTAAATGGAACAATAATAATTTCTTGACTCATGCAAAATACTTGTGCAATAGAGACTGTACATTCTGGTCAAGTGTTTGGTGGTCAACAGATGTGAATGGATGGGAAACAAGTGGTGCAGTGATACCAGAGAAAGATAAAAGCAGGCAACAAAGAATAAAGATTGCGCATTTCCAAGGTACCGGAGTAGTTACTATAACCATTGTGTCACCACAAGAAAGTGATTCAGGAGTTTATGGAATCGGAGTGTCTCTTCCAACTAGAACTGATCCTTTGGGGACCCTCCAACTTAAAGTACAAAGCCTTAAGAATGCTACAAATAAAGCAGATTTTGCCTTCACAAAAGAAGAACAATTGTTACTCGAGACGGGATTCGTACACCATAATGAATGGTTATCTTGGGTTAGATATAGTACCCGAGAAGCACATCGTGAGAACTGTATTTCTTGTGCTGAAGGTAAACAGCAATTAGCAACAGTCCCATTGATGCAAGATGAGGGTAACCTAACGTGTCTGTTGAAATTATTCTTCAACAAAACTGAAGATACATGCAAAGATGAAACTCAGCGTTTTCTGGTCATAAGCAAAGTTAAGAAACCGCCTGCAGCGATTTCCTATCCAGGTTCGTATATGTGCATTTCCAGAGATGGCACAGGGAAAAATTATGGCAATATGGGACAGAACTATTGCAGTGTTACTGTGAATGGCAATGGGAATCCATTTCTGGAGAACCAAACTCATAGTTTAGCAGATGTATGGTGGTTATGTGGAGACAACAAACTCAGATTAAGGCTTACGATTCCCTGGAAGGGAACTTGTGCACTTGTAAAGTTAATTCTGCCATTCTACATTTTCCCAGTTACAACAAGCAATTTCGTAAGAGAACTTGAAATAAAGCCGAAGTGGTTGAGTAGGAGAAAAAGAGAGGCACCGAAGCAATCTTTCGATAACGGTGTCTACATCGATAGCATTGGCGTACCAAGAGGCGTACCTGATGAATACAAAGCAATAAACCAAATAGCAGCTGGTTTTACATCCATCTTTGTCTGGATTCAACCTAATAAGAATGTGGACTGGATCAACTACATTTACTATAACCAGCAGCGTTTTGTGAACTATACCAAAGATGCATTGAAAGGAATTGCTGAACAACTGGAGACCACTTCGCAGGTGGCATGGCAGAATTGAATTGCGTTGGATATGCTCCTGGCCAAAGAAGGAGGAGGTTGCAAGATGTTTGGGACTTTCTGTTGTACATATATTCCAAACAACACTGCGCCTTATGGAAGTATCACTCGAGCTTTGAAAGGTTTGGAGATGTTATCCGAATAATTGGCAGAGAACTCTGGGGTAAATAATCCCTTTACAGATTTTCTACAAGCGTGGTTTGGAAAACGGAGTCATCTCATCAGCAGTTTCCTGGTGTCCGTTGGAGTTGCTGTGGCTATCGTGGTGGTATGTGGTTGTTGTTGTATACCCTGTATCAGAGGTCTTCTACAAAGACTGGTTGATACTGCTGTTACGAAGACGATGTATCAGCAATTGCAACAGACTGGTGAAAGTGAATACATTGAAATGTGACTCTGCAAATGCTTTTGGAGTTTAAAAATTTGTCTTGCCAATGAAGTAATGTATGCAAAGAAAAACTTAGTTTTTACCATATATTGCTGAAATAAAAGACAAATAAAAGTGTTTTCAGGGGGGAAATGTTAAGAGAAAAGTTTTACAAACATACTGTTATTTGTCTTTTTCCTGTTCTTGCAAAGTGAACATGTTATTTGTTGGGATATGCCTATCAAAGATGGGCCTCATCTGTGAACAAATTGCAGCATTGCTTATGAACCTGAATGATATCTGTTTTCTGCATTTCAGAATAAAGAGATTTGGTTATAGCTCAGTGAAGCCTGGGATAAGGACGCACGGCTGAGTAAGAGTTAATTTACTAGGGCAGACTGTGTGTCCTGGAAAATTTGAGCTACCGTTGTTGAATTGAACATTTTGTACTTCTTGAACATTCTGTACTAGCTGTGGGTTTGAGGTAATTTGTGATAAACATGTTTTTCCTATATGTTTTTCATAGCCAACTGTCAACGGTCAGAAATGCAACAAAAAGTTGTTTTGCTTGCAGTATAAAAGTTGATGTCAGTATACAAGTTGATCAGATCAGATCAGATGAGATCAGATCAATCCAGACCGGACATCTTGGCCAACATGCTGTGTAATCTGGTTAACTGCTAATAAAGGAAAATTCATCACCGGAGGCAGATGCGACTCGTTTGAATTTTTTCTTCTGACAGTATATATAACAGCCCACCACGTCAGGGAGGGTGTGAGGGGCAAAGCCCCCCACATAAGGAATAGTTTGTAGTGTTTGTGTGTTTTGTGTTGTGTATTGGGAGAATGGTTGTGTGCTGATTTACTGGCTGGTGTTGGAATGACTGAAGAGGTGTAGTTTTGTTTGCTACGGTGAAGTGTCAGGTTGTGTGGATAAGTAGATGGCCAAGTGTTGCTGTTTGTAAACCCCATTTTCGGAATTATGGGCTGTCTATGTTTTTTGCATTCGATGTTCCGTGTTCGATGTAATGCGATTCGGAATTCTGTGCATTTGAGATTATGATATAAACCCTTTGTTTTCAGTTGGTGCCAACTTTAGTTTCTTTCATACACTATGAAATTATGATTATGTGCGTTCTATGTTCCGATATAAACCCGAAAACAAAATGGTACTACAACTATTTGCACCTAAGTCTGGCATGCCTTAATAAGAACATCCAAAAATAGGGAAAAACTGATTCCTGTGGTGTTAAACAAAATAATAATGCAATGGAGTTCCTAACATATCAAGCCTGCAAGTGCTGTGTTTAGAATACTAAACACCATGGGCTGTTTAAACAGCTGTAGACATGCCCTATACACTTACATTATTTCAATTAGTTCTCAGGAAAAAAAAATATTTATAAAATTGTATGGCCATTGGGCACAGAGAGGAAGAAGCTGTATATAACCACAATGTACAAATGAAGGTACATGCTAATGCACCACATGCTTAACTTCCTGTCAGTTAAGCAGTATACTTTAATAGATGCTTCCAATTCATGCATTTGGATATTGCACACACACATAATTAAGCAGCACAGTACTACAGTGTTGTAATTCGTGAGGTTTTAGGTATTGACACCATGTTAAAGCACAATTTGTTTATACAAATTATAAACAGGTTTTAAGTATTACACTTGGTCCTTCTGCTGCAAGAACAGAATCACAATTATTGGAGAACATGAAGGTGTTTAGAACACCAGCCTATGGCTTCAAATTTTCTACTAGAAATTGAAGAAAATAAAAAATGATAAGTGAAGTAGAGAGCAACATCAAAGACTAGCATTTAAAAAACAGCAGTGAAACAACATCAGCTAAACAGCATTCAATGGCATTGGGTTTAAAACCTAAGGAAGCCTTGGACCCATCTGGACCCATCTAGGGAAGAAGAAGATAGCGGTCTTTTTGGAGACTGAGAAGTGGGAATTTTGTATAACGTTGGTATAAAGACGTTTTATTTCTTTTCTGTTTTCACTTCTATTTATTGTCTTTACAAGGGTAGTGCATTGATCAAAAATGGCCACGAGGAGGCACATCTCAGTTGAAAAATATTCACTAGATAAAAGTAGAAGTAATAATAAATACAAGTAGAAGCAAAGTAAAATAACAAGCAATAAATATAACATACACAAAGCTGCACAACACCATCAAATGATAGTCTGAAATGCTATACAAAAGTATTAAGGTAGCTAGAAATGTGTTTACACAGCACAGAATGAAAATGGGAGGAGTTTGTGAGGGATACGTTAGGCAATGTGCCCGTTAGAGGAACAGGTACTCTTGGCTTGTTGTATACACAGCACAGAATGAGAAGAAGAGGAGTTTGAAAGATGGGGAGAAGGTAAGTGCAAGGCCCATTTAGGGAACAGTAGCAGTTGGTATGTTGCTGAAAGTGGGATTTAGGTTCCTTTCTGAAAATGGAAAAATTGTTGGATTCTGTGAGATGGAGAAGGATGGATTGACAACGGGATGAGGCTAGCTTGGTGAATGTGCATCTAGGGGACTAGAGACAGCATCTTGGTGTGAAGAGATGGGGGGCTGGTGGTAAATAGTCATATAGATTGTATGACTAGGTGTTTTTGTGGAGTTTTGTTGTGGGATGGTGAAACTGTTAAGCTGAAGTAATGTTGGTTCACAAGTAAGAGTCTGGCTCTGTGTTTAATGAGAAGTCATTCTGCTTTGTTTAGTTTGAGACAGTGGTGTTTCCCTAGAGGAAATTTAGTGAAGAACCCACACAATGGAGTTGTAAATGGTTTGTAGGGTGATAACAAGTTTGTTTTCGAGGCATGCAGGATAATGGGAGCGCCATTGTCTAGTTTTATGAGTAAGACTCCTTTTCAGGTATCAGATGCAGTGGATGAGGTTAGAAAAGGGGAGATATTTTTTGGAACAGAGAACCAGTTCAGAGCTGGGTCAAGCCAGAGACTCATGTACTTGTTGGAAGTGGTAACTTCAAGGATAGCATTGTTTAGGTCAATAATGTGAAGTGTGCTTGGAGCGTCTGAGAGACTATGAGGGTTCCAAGTAAGATTTTTGATAGTTTCAGTAGTAGGTTGTGCTGGATAAGGTATTGTTGGGAATGATTCAGGTCAGACAGAAGTTAGTTGGCTTGATTTATAGATGGACGGATCATTAGCATATATGATGGGAGGAAGAAGAGGAAGGTTAGAAGAAAGTTTATTAATGAAAATGGAGAAGAGATGGAGAAAAGGACTGCACCTTGGGTGACACCACTGTGAAGGTGGGCTGTGTCTGAGATACTGTTTCCTATTTTGATTTTTTTAGTGTCTGCTTTCAAGAACATTTCTGAATCGGAGGAGGAACTCAAAGCAAATGTCTATTCTAACGAGAGAATTTAGGAAAAATGTAGTCTGTGAGGTTAAAAGTTTTGGTGGTATTAATGATAATGATTCCTGTGATGTTACCGTTGTCCGAATTTAATAACATATTATTTGTTAGGTTCAATAGTACAGTCAAGAGACTTAAATCAGGTCAGAAGGCATGCTGTTTGTGGGAGAAAGAGTGGTATTGTTAGTTATAGTTCAATAGGTACTTAAATCAGGTCAGAAGGCATGCTGTTTGTGGGAGAAAGGGTGGTATTGTTAGTTATAGTTCAATAGGTACTTAAATTAGGTCAGAAGGCATGCTGCTTGTGGGAGAAAGGGTGGTATTGTTAGTTATAGTTCAACAGGTACTTAAATTAGGTCAGAAGGCATGCTGTTTGTGGGAGAAAGGGTGGTATTGTTAGTTATAGTTCAATAGGTACTTAAATCAGGTCAGAAGGCATGCTGTTTGTGTGAGAAAGGGTGGTATTGTTAGTTATAGTTCAATAGGTGAATGAGAACAAAGCATGTGAGGATTTTGGCTAGAGGTGGAAGGATGGAGATGGAATGAAAGTGTGAGCAGTACTTGGAAGTGGAATGTATTTGGGGGGATTCTATTAATGATGTTTTCCAGATAGCAGGCTTGATGTTATTAGAGAGAGGGGGGGATGAAAGGTTATAGATGTGAGAGATTGTGGGAGTAATTGGGTTGCCGCAGTTGTCAAGAAACCATGGGAATAGGTTGTCTGAGTTATTTTGGGGAGTCAGTTTAAATGTTATTTAGAATGTTTTCTGTGTATTTGTGTTTAATATGTTTGGGGAGGGGTTCACATAATTGCTAGGTACTTCAAGCTGAACAAGCCAACTAGAACTTCCCACTAACATAGCAGTACAAACACAATAAAAAATGGGGACTTTGACACAAGCAAATAGAAAATGTGATACAGGTCTATATGAGTCGAACTTTTTCATGAACTGCAATAACATCCTTCTAGTAGATGATGCAGTTAGGAAGCAAAAGGGAGAAGACCATGCCAGAAGTGGCTTGTATTTTATCTTTTTTGTGTGTGTTAATTTATTTTATGTCATATTTTTATATGTCTAAATGCCCATAAATGTCTACCTAAATGTTATTATGGGCCAGCTTCACTGCAGGAGGGTTAAAATGTTTTGGAACTATCACCTGTCTTCCAATTCTACATCTTTTGTTATTCTATAAAACAAAACATTATATCAGGACAAAGTAGGGTTATAGCAATTTGGTGTCTTTCCTTCAAATATTGTTATGTTTTATTCTTCCCTGCTTAAGGAGTCAGTTTCCCATTTGGACTTTTTTAACTTGACGTTACTTATGTGGAGATCATCCAGGTCAGCTTTACTTGTATCCCTATTCTGACACAAGGTGGTTGAGGAGTGTAGTTTCATCTCCTACAATTACAGAAATGGCTTGCCCTCTTAAAACTAACTCCTCCTCTAGGAAGTACAATTCATGAAAGTAGTTGTACTTCCTAGAGGAGGAAGTACAATTCATCAAATTAATTCTGTTTCACCTGGGATACTGGTAGGTTTTCTGACTTTAGATTATTTCTATGTGTACTTATTTTAATACTAGAGTCCTGCTTTTGTACTTGTCTGGTTTTATGTTCAGAGTCCTGTCTGTTGACTTTTTCTTTTTGCTTGCTAATCATAGGGCCCATTGGCATCATTCTGAATTTCTACATTTGTTTGCCTTTTCTTAACTATGTGCCCATCTTCATCAGCCTCTGTACTGACTTTTTCAGTACTTTGACTGCTGGTATTTTTGCTGAATCTCCCTAACTGTGAGCTCTTCCTTGACTAGCTTTGCGTTAACGTCTTCTGTAATCTTTCTAACTGGAGTTTTTGGTCAGACTCTGCTTCAAATTTATCTTGGACACAGATCCAAGCTTGTCTGTTGTTTGAAGCTTCTAATCCCACAGCTTTGCTTTTATTTGGGTTGCATGGCTCTGTCAACAGATCTAGTCATGTCACATCTGTCACATTTTCCATAATGCTTTGAAAGAGGAAAGTCCTGCTTAATTAATGCATCATGTATTAGATCAGATGGTAAAGTTACTATTACTTTGTCTAGAATAGTTTGCCTTTCTAATTGTGCTGTAGGATTCTGTTTCTTGTTTCCAAGTGCACAGATTACTTCAATTTTCTTGCTTGTAATGCTTTTCAGATTTGTAGCTGGGAAAACAGCTACAAAATGCTTGCTGCTTCAGAAAATGGAATCTGACCATGTCAGATTAAAACTGGGGAAATTAATTTTTCATATATATATATATACACACACACACACACACACACATATATATATATATATATATATATATATATATATATATATATATATGCTACAATTCATTTTTAAACAACTTAGTAAAGCTATACAGTAAAATGATTACACATGCCTTGGTCTAAGTGACAGCATTTCACATTACATTAGCAATTTTTGAAAAAGCTGTGAGGGAATTATCCTTGAAAGCTCAAGTACAAATACACCTAAAACTGTAGTTCTATCGACAAACATTTAAATGAAGATTGACACTGAATTTTACCTAATCACTTTGGTTGAGTCAGACAAAAGTACCTAAGCCAAGTCATTTTACAAGTAGCAGAAAATGTATTTTTACATAAACATGTATATGATTTCAACTTCAGGTACAAAGATTCTTCTTCCTGAACAAAAGTCAAATTCCCTCACCAAGGAAACATAATGGAGAATACTAGACAAAAAAAAAAAAAAAATGACTGGGCATGCCTACATCTATTTCAAACTTCTTTGATGAGTTATGCAAGACTTTCAATGAATTATTCACTGAGTACTAGGTTCAGAGTACACCTAATATTTCAATTATGCACCGAATGATATAAGCTAAGCTGATTCTTTATATTTTATATTATTTCTAATATAGATATAGTGCTAAGGCATCAAAGCCATATTCTGGACCATTACTGCATTCTGTATCTTCTACTGGAGTCATAACCACCAACTGAAACCAAATATAATGCTAAATGCTTGACAGTGACAGTGAAAAGCATATGAATGCTGCATTTGGTGCCTATATAGAAAGGACCACATGCCAATTCAAGTTAATAATACTTCTTCTTCTTTTGGCTTTTTCCCAGTTAGGGGTCACCACAGCAGATCACCTGTCCACTCATGATTGGCAGTGGAGTTTTTACAGTATCAAGTTGCCAGCTCGGTGCCCAACCTTCCACAGAAGACAAACACATTCACACACTCACACCTAGGGCCAATTTAGAGTATCCAGTCCACCTATAGCATGTCTTTGGGAAGAAACCAGAGCACCTGGAGGAAACCCTCGCTGCCACAGGGAGGACATGCAGACTCGGCACAGAAGGCACCCTAGCTGTGGATCGAACCGGAGGACCTCTTTCTGTGAGGCAGCAATGCTAACCACTGCACCACCATGGCCACCCTAATAGTTTATAATACTATTCTGTTGAAATTATAATAGAGCACAGATGTACAAAATATATATCTGCAATTATATATTAATTATTTAAGCTAGTGTGTGTACTACTTTGTCTAGAATAGCTTGGATTTCTAATTGACTATAAGATTCTATTTCTTGCCTCCAAGTGCACAGATTACCTTCAATTTTTTTTTTTTTTTTTTTTTGCTTGTAGTAATTTTTTACATACATACATACATATATATTGTGCTCTAAATAAAGCAACCATACTTTTGGAATTTAACAATCTATGTAATTCCTTTCCAGCTATAAAAAATAGTGCATTTACTAAGTCTGGAAATAGCGTGATGGCCAAAAGCAGATTGTTCACTTTTAAAGGCTAAGCACTTGTCCTGAATACATTCTACTGGTTTACCTTTAGATATTGGTTCACTATTGTTATCAGAATTTACCAGTACAATATTTTTGTCATAAACTCTGCAATACTTTGCTAGGTGTCAACATATGAATGCATTTCAAGCAAATTAGTAGAGATAACAATGTGTTTTTGTTTGTCTGCAGGCATAAACACATAATCATTTTGTTTTGTTATTAGTAAATGCACATACATAAGTGATGGTTGTCAGTAGCCATTGCTGCATGCAAGCTGGACTTAGGATTTGCACCTTTAAACAATAACACATGTTCCGCTATGATTTCTAGTTATTCAGGGGTTTGTGCATCACTTTAAACACACATTTTTGAAAATTGTTATGCAGTGCCCTTTTAAACTTATTCACTAGTACTATGTCTAAAAATGTTCCTATACATTCTCATTGGGATCCTAACAAAGTCTCAGTTTGTGCTTCAAATCAGCCATTTGGGACCATATCAGTTTTTTCTTGGTGACTCTCCAATAATTAAATATCTCTGCCTGTGCATCTGGAGAAGCAACTGCTCTGGCCAAAAGTTCTTTTTTTCAGTTTGCTTTCAACAAGAGGTTCTCTGGTTCAATTCTTGGCTGGTCTGCCACCTGTGCAGAGTCTGCATATCCTCCCTGTGTTTGAATGGGTTTTCTTTGGGTGAGCTGGTTTCCTCCCACATTCCAAAGACATGCAGTAGATGGATGGGACACTCTAAATTTGCCATAGGTATGAGTGTGCATGTGTATGTTTGGTATGTAAGAACAACTGTGGCAGGGTTAGCCACCCGTTGGTGTGAAAATCGGCTCTAGATGATAGTCACTGTTAAAGTGACACCTGATCCCATGTGCAAAACATGGGAACAGGGGGCTGTGGATAGATGGACGGATGGTAACAATGGGAATATATACTTTATACATGCATACAGCTTTTCAGAGATTCCCCAGTAATATGTATAGCTGTAATTCTGGCTCCCTCAGCTGATGACAACTCATTCTTGTTTTATAACTTTCATAGGCCACAAACTAGGCATCAATGCCATAATCTAGTCCCAGTTTCATCTACAGAAGATGGATTCTCTGGGTTACAGGTTGTTGACACGTTATATAAATTATTAGCCATTACATTGCAATAACTTTTCATTGCAAGTTAACTAAATATTGCTCAATGGCTGTACTCCTGTCATTGCATCTTTCTGGGACACTGCTGACTGGTACAGATAACCAAATGTTGCACATATTTTTAGTGGCTTGTAATGTTTGATTGGCTACTATATTGGCACCCAAATAGTTTTCTGCCATTTGTATTACATACTCCAATATGAAGTGGACTTTGTTATGAGTTTAATAACCTCATCTACTTTAGGGCTAAACACATTAGCAGTATCCCACACACAGATAGGAATGAGTGTTAATGCACAATAATGTCACTTCACTGTTGCAAGGGATTACATTTCACAAATTCTCAGCAGCAGAGTGTGACATTTTTTCCCCAAAATCTCTCATAGGGAGTATATACTCCCCTGAGTAGAAAACATATAGAAATCAATGTTCATTTCATTCTGTAACACAAACTGTAATACTTTTCAAATTGTTAATGGTAGGGAACAAAAACAGTCCAATACACTTTTTCTTATAAATTTCATATTTCAATTCAGTATTAAGAATGGAAATGTTCTTAATCATCTGTTTTCGGGGATCAATCAGCATATGTTTATTTACAAGCTGGGTCAAGAAAATATGCTTTTCTAGGCAAAGAAAGTACTTACAGCCTTATAGAAACTACAGTCCAGGATAGCTATATTCCCATGCAAAACAGTCTAGCTTTAAAATGTGATAGACACAAGAGGCATTATCCTTAAAATCTTTACAATATGAGTAGTATCAACTATACAGACAATGTAGACTCCCACTCTCACACTCAAACAACACAAAATCTACAGGTGCAGCAGCATTGGACATCCTCTCTTCACATACAGTACTCTGAAGGTATCTTCTTCTACTTGAAGATACTGGTGAATCCTTTCCAGGAACCCATCTACCATGAGAGCTAAGCATACACACAGAGTCTACTCAGCTCAAGTCTAAAATACATCTCATTTCATCCTCACATGACTTCTTAATTCCTGTCTGTAAAATATGATTTCCTGTATCCTGCATGTAAAACTTGTAGTTATTATCAGTAACTCATCACCTGGTGTATAACATCAGTTCAGTCAGGGATTTTCTACCATCTCTACTACTTCCCTGAGCATCTGAGACTGCTGATGTAGCTACTGTATTAGAACTGATGTGTTAATGCTTTAGAATTCTATTCTACACTTAGGTATTTTACTGGGGCTCAGTGCTAAATTTGATCCATCTACTTTGACTTTTTCATCCCATGGTTTTGAAACCTTAGCACATTGCAACTTTAAAACATATATTTTTTTGTTTGTTTAGAAGTATATATAATTTTTACTTCTGATGTAATGAAATGTCATTAAAGATATATTTTGTACCTGTGCTGGTTATGGGTCATGAATAAAGGTCATAGACCTCCCCAAACTGAGAATAATAGATCATTTTGAGAACTGTTAACACACTTTTCAATAAATGGCCCTTTGGAGGTCAGACATGTACTGCTCTAAGACAGTAATGGTGTCATCAAAGATTTAAATGCAGCTCAACACAGAAATCAGCTACAAAATATTTGCAACCTCAGACAACAGAATCTGACCATGTCATATTTAAAATGTGAAAATCATTGCAATTGATTTTAAATAACTTAGTAAAGATATACAGTAAAATTATTATGCAGTTCTTGGTCTAAGTGAAAACATTTCACATTTAGCAATTTTTGAAAGAACTATGAGAGAATTATCCTTGAAAGTTCAAATGCAAGATAGTCCTAAGACTGTAGTTCCATCTTTAAACATTTAAATCAAGCTTGAACTGAATTTGGGCTCATTACTTTGGTTGATTCAGACAAGAATACCTGAGTCATGTCATTTTACAAGTGGCAAAAAAATTATTTTTACATAGAGATATATATATGATTTTAACCTCTGATATAAAGATTCTTCCTCCTGAGGAAAATAAATTTCTCCCACTGTAGAAACATAATGGACAATACCAGGTAAAAAAAAAAAAAAAAATGACTGGGCATGCCAACATCTATTTCAAATTTCTCTGAGTTATAGCAAGGCTTTCAATGAATTACTTACTGAGCACTAGGTTCAGAATACACATATGGTTTCAGTTTTATCCTGAGTGATGTATAGGCTAAGCTTACAACTGAATTTTTACATTTTATATTATTTCTACATTGTATATTATTTCTGTTACAGATGAGGTAGAGCTAAGGCAGCAAAGGCATATTCTGGACCATTACTGCATTTTACTAAATATTTGACAGCGATAGTGAAAAGCATATGAATCCTGCATTGGTACCTATATATAGAGGACCACATTCCAATTCAAGTTGATAATTCATAGTATTATTGTCTTGAAATTAAAATAGAACATAGAGATACAAAATGTACTCAAATATCTGAATTTAAATATTACATATTTAACCCTTGTGAAAAAGATAAACGTGGAATTTCGTTGTTGACTGAATCTGAAGACATTTACATGAAGGATGTAAAACTATAGCAATAAATGAATAACAACTAAGCTAAAATTTGCATTGTGTCTTCATAAAATAAAGATGTTTCAGCCCCTTTCTCAAACAAACTATCTTAGTAGGGGTTGCCTTCAGAAACCCAAAATCCCATGTACCCGACTTTCAAAAGACCGAGACAAAAAACCTAAAATCCCACAATACCGACTGCTCAGAACACCGACAGATCACTATGGGTAAGTAACCACTTGGCCAGCATGCTGACCCTTGCCCCTTACCTCCATGATAGTGCGATCTCGGAGTTGGTATAGTTAGTTAGGGGGGATATGGGGGGTTCAGCACCCCACATAGGGGGGTGTCAGGGAAAAAGTCCTCCCACATGGGTGGGTTTCTTTGCTTCACTTTTAGTGTGTTTGCTAGATTGGGTGAGCGGTTACTTACCCTTAGTGATCTTCCGGGAAGTCAGTCTTCTGGGATTTCAGGTTTTTTGTCTTGGTCTTTTGAAAGTTGGGTAAATGGGATTTCAGTCTACTGAAGTGGAACCCTTAGTAGAATGGCCCCTTGGGAAGGGTACACCACATTTGATCTCAATAAAATCACATAATTATAATGGAGAAAGTAATGCACATTAACTTGATGCTTTCAGACACATGCAGAGACCACTCAGTAGGCAATATTAATAATAATGTATCAGTGACCATGTAAGTATTCCTTGCCTTTACCCTTAGCCTGTACCTGCACAATTATAGCCATTTTCTGTGTAAACCACTGTTTCCTGATTATGAGGGAAGGAAAATACATAATGGTCACAGCACTATATCTTTTACTTTTAGACACATATCCTGCCCCTCCCTAATAAGCCAGATAAATATTCATTTAACACTTTTTATAGCTGTTTGAAGAGTGGAAGAAATAAGTACCACAGTAACAACTTTTTGCTCTCAGATATGTGCACAGTAGCACACGGGTCATGTCAGTGATTGGCAGTGATAATGCAGTCGCCCTTTTTCACACATAACCCTTATAGAAGACACAGACACATTGTCTGTACACTGCTGATGCTCAGTTGTGAAGAAAGTGAAAAACCTAATGTCAGCATTAATGTACTTCACCTTATTGCTCACAGGTGCATACACTGTTCCTGACAAACAAGATCAATGGTCATTCAATGGAAACCATGCAGCTACATTGTACTTTCACACACAGTCAACTTCCTCACCTCCAAACAAAGCCAAAATGTTTTTCTCCTCTAATGTTAGATTATGATGAAAGTGAAAGAAAGAATGGAAACAATAATGTATTTCAGTCTAATGACGTGCACCTCTACACCAACATGCACTACCAATTATTATTTTAAGTGTAACTATGGGAATGCCATTTGCTTTCACACATAAACTGCTTTCCTTAAAGATGGTCATTTTTGGTGACCACATCCGATGTGTGATCAGATGAAAAATCAAAGAAATAGTGGTCAAAGTAATGTATTTTATCTTGTGAATGTTATTGACAACCTTCCACCTTGATTACTCAAAAAGAAATGGATGAATGGTTTGGGAAGTATGTACTGTTAATACTGCACTCAGGTTCATCTAGTGCTGTACAGTGTTTATACAAATACCTCCTTAGAAAATCTGTGCTTGAAGATGAGAGCATATGTTCATGTTGACATTTCTAATTAAGTGACTTGAGATTGCTAGACATCTACAGAAATCAGATGATAAGAGCCTCCAATCTCAGGTGATTACCTCACATAGTAAACGGGCATGGATTAGTACTCACATCCTGTTACTGTATGATGAGAAGAAGTGAAAGCCTTACTAATGAGTAGCATAATATTTAACATCTAGTTGTAATTCACATTCATTTAATGGGAAGATATAGAGTTGTTATACCTCTCAGCTGTCAAGATTTCCACAGAATGTCCAGATTTTTTGCCTTATAATTTTGGTCAGTTCTTTGTAAAATTTGTGGTTCTCTGGAAGATCACTGAAAATTAAATTCACTAAATAGTGACATATATTTGAGTTTCAGATTTCATATCCTTCAGAAAATGCATGTCCACAGAAATTATGTTATTCTAGCAGCTGTTTTAAGTTTATAAGAGCAATATTTAAAGTCAGTTCCTATTTTTTGGCCTTCGTCCCTCTATTATTTTAGGGTTTGTCCATTTTTCTTATACTAAGAGGTTGAAAGGTATGGTTGTTGTCATTAATCTACTAAAAAATATGTGTAGTGGGAAGCAGTTTTTTAATTATATTTCCTGCAACTTTAAAATTATGAAAATACATGTCAAAATGATTTATCTCATTGCCATAGTTTTGACAATTGCCCTCAGTAACAAGACAAGACAACACTCATAGATGTGTCATTAAATAGTCATATCATCAAATCATGCTGGCCCTGTATTCTATTTGTGGATAGGGTTTATCTCTGTCCTTTGTCTCTTACAGACTTGTAATTACAAATATGCTCATGTTTTTACGTGTGATATACAGGATATATATACATTTTGTGTGTCTGTGTGTGTGTGTGTGTGTGTGTGTGTGTGTGTGTGTGTGTGTGTGTGTGTGTGTGTAGCACAAACATTTGCTTGTTCTGCTGTAATGACATACTGCATAGTGTCATATCTGCCTAGTTACTTTTTTTCTCTGTTGCCAGCTGTCCACAGACCTAAGAAATTATTTCAGCTCGCTGTCTTGGTAGCTGCCACTCATACAAATTTCATGCTGCATTTTTATATATATATATATATATATAGTTTAGCACTGAATGGTGTACATGGTAGTCTGTAAGTTTTGCTCTGTCACCCTTAGCCATCAAAGGATTAACTTTTATAGTATTTTTGTTTAATCTTTGAAGATCTGATTTGTGTGTGTGTGTGTGTGTGTGTGTGTGTGTGTGTGTGTGTGTGTGTGTGTGTGTGTGTGTGTGTCTGTGTGTGCATAGTTTCAACAATGGTTAGCACTGTGCATTTTTCATAGTAGTGTATGCATATTTGGGAGCTTTATAAACTATGTGTTTGTATACATTTGCTTTTGTTAAGCAGATATCCTTATCTTGGTAAATATATTTGTTCATAGATCACTTTTATTTCATCTTATTTAGGTGTGTTAGTGACTCGTGTGTGCTGTTACTTAACTTTCTTTCTTATATGAGTGCATTGTAATTTTATTATTATTATTAGTAGTACTAGCTAGTCTGTATGACTGTGAAAATCATTGGCTTTGACTATCAAATATCAGAAACCATGTAAAAATTTACTTACGAGTTTATGTAATATGTTGATATATAGAAATACTGCCTCTATCATCCACATTTTTCACAAAACACAAGCAATAACATGCCACTTTATATGTTAGTATTGTATTATGTTGCAAACACATCCGTTTTTGTTTTGACAGCAGTTCTAGCATGGGCTATATTGTATAAAATATTTTTTAGGAGAGTGAATTTAAATGTTTTAATTGACTTGATTGATGATAGTTTCTGGAAACACAAGAGTTTGAATACTGTGTGTGGCTTTTGTGAACAAACAAGTCTGCAATGCTATCCTATGTTGAGTATGCCATGAAAGTGAATGGTCACAAGGACAACAGTGACATGCAAGTGTAGTTTTCAGCAATACCAGCCTTCATGAAATATGTAAGTGGACATCTGGGATGCTACATTGTCAGTAACGCAGGGATATGCAAACTATGACATGGAACTGAATGAGCATGTGAGCACACTTTGTATAGGCAAGAGAGTGAGTGTTGGGGGTACTGAGTAGGTATTTATTACATCTGTATCGGTAATACTGCCATACATCTATAGGCTAGTAGCAAGATTAACATACAGGTGCTGTGTACACACCATGCATTTTCCATTTGGATAAAAAGGTCTTATATGACTTCAATGCAATGTGTGTCATCATGTGGTATGCGTAGAACATGGTTAACAGAGTAGTGTGACAGTGGCAATACAAAATCCATCATATTAACTTGAAACAATCTTCACATATTTTAAAAACATGCCTGGGGATTCAGTAAACTCTATGTATGCTTAGCATGAAGCCTACACAGAGTTTACATGTTTGCATGATGAGTAACAGTGCTAATTACATATGCATGCCTCACATCATGCTTACATGAATACAAGCACAGTTTTGTGGCTAGCAACAGTGTTGCTGGTCAGAAAAGCATGTAAAGCAGCATGCACACATGCAGATAAGCAGACATGTTTACCTACGGGCAAACTTTTTCTGCATGACTGCACGGACAGCCACAATTATTACCAGGGCTAAATATAAGGCAACTAATAAAGTTATAACATATAATTTTGTCAGTGCAGAGTACTGTGCAAACATGTTTTAGGCATACAGAATAAATGTTTTGGTGGTGATCAGCAAGGGTACATAGAGTGAATTATATATAATTATTCTGGGGAAATGTGCATATTGAAAAGGGACACACAGATGAATTGTAGGAATAAACACAGGGAAAAAAGACAGGTGAAACATGGTAATGTGCAGTAGATGAGGGCATGTCAATGTCTGTACACCACAAAGAAAAGACAATTGTAGCATGAGCAGTAATCACACATGTACATAATACAGTATGTACTGGGTATAGTCATATCATCACACATTTATTGTATATTATGTGACCATCATGCAAGGTGACATATAAATGAAGAGGGTTCTTTGTGATATAAGCATCCTGTAGGAACAATGGGAGGAAATATATCAAGGATGGTATAAATAGTATGGGGTAGGTGCATATTGTGAAACTGTGCAAAATGAGTTGCCTGAATATGAATATTATGTGAGCATAGGGCTCAACCAAGCAATACATATAGTAACAGGCTGATAGACAACAGTATACAGAATTGTGCACAATCACAAACACTATCAGCATAAAACCATCATTAATCCCATGTCTTTGACATAACATATATGGATGTGAATGATTATAGATGGTTTTGCAAGAACACACTTGTACAACTGTCATGATTTGTAAGCAATCTACGATGGGAATGAAGTACACCTTCCTCAAAATTTAACATCTGCTGGAGGTATTAGGAGGTAGACCAATCTTGGCTAGTTGACAGGTGTGCATGGTGTATGCATATATATATATATATATATATATATATATATATATATATATGCCACGATCCACACTGTCACAAATGTAACCCATGCCATCAATGCTGTCAATCAGTTATGTATTTACTGTGTGCATCACAGGAATATGTATCACACATACATCTTGTATAACACCTTGATGGGGGTTATGTACCATCAAACACTAATGGTTATGCAACAAAAGAATACTTAGGTATGGCTGATATGATGTGTAGGAGCTCACTTTGGCAAATGTTGTACACTTGAGTAACTTGTCCGGAAGATGTGTTGGCAGGTATATGAAAAGGGTGCATTGTACTCAGTTATTAGTGTGATGGGGGCTGAAAATTATGGAACTATAATACCCTTTGATGTGGATGCCCCACATATACTCAAGAGTTGTGTTACATACAAGGGAGTAGTCACCACTGTGGGTACATGCAGGTGGACATTCCTCATACCATCTACCTGAATACATAGGTCACATGCCACTTGGTCTGCTCATAGGGATGTGCTATCTATATTATAATTAGCTTGTATATTTACTTTTATAATGTAACTAATCTTCCCAAGATTTTTGTTCATCTACTGAGTCTCTATGGCTGTGGCAGCAATCCTTTGTGTGTGTCGATACTATCTGTATTATAACAACCACACTTGGATTTAATAATTGTCCACAATCTGCATTCCTCCACAAAGCTGGTTAGACAAAGGATTTGTAAGTTATTCTTGACATCTGAGACTTAAATAATGAACAGGAAAAGGGCAAGCACAGAGCCCTGAGGTACTGACCTGATCCCTAGACTAGACATAGGTCACTTCACACACTTCAACATATGTATCTGTCACATATGTGATCCATTGGGCTACCCACTTGGTGATATAGGTGTTTATGGCCACTTGTGACAGTTTCTCAGTAATAGCTGAGTGTGGATTTTTGTCACATACCTTGGCCAGGTCAAGTTATGCAGGATGATAATGTTGTCATCATGCATGCCTTGTTGACCTTCTTGAGGACATTGAACAGATGTAACAGACATGATGTAGCCTGAACAAACACACACCCTATGACATTTCTTGTTTGAGTATATGCCTCATTATAGAGTTCTTCAGTTGGTGTGTGCATTTCTGATGAACGTCATCAGCCTCGGTTATGATGCATAACCTGCATTCCCCCAGTAAATGAACCTGTGGAATACCCCCCCAAGAAAACATCTGATACAGTTGAGAGTTGTTCCCGATATGTGAGTCATAGCAACTGCCTGTGTTGCCAGCACACACATTCAGGATGATTTCTTTAGCATTACACACAACCTGGCAGTTAATGGAATTGAAGCCCTTTCTATTTATGTACCTTTCCCTGTTCCACAGGAGGTGCTTTAATTTCTAAGTGTGTACAGTCTATGGCAACCAAGACTTCAGGGTAATGTGCTACAGGGTAGAACTCCTGCATGGTATTGGCTCTGTCCTCAGGGTTATGGGGAATAAATATGTAGTCAGTGGCATGTTGTATCATAATATTCAGGAATTGATGTAGAATCCTGGATGCTGATGCCTGTAACACCACCATTATGTCCTCTGTTGGTATGTGGAAGGTTTGTGTAGCTAATAGTCTAAGGGTTATATACATATACCTTAGCCTCCACCGGTATTGGTTCCCTTCGGTTTGCCCTTGTTCTCAGTTGAGGGGAACAGAGGTTGCAAAGTTCCTGTAGTGTGTCTTTATCCACCCTGTAGTGCTCTACAATTTCTACCTCATGCAGATTTTGAAAAGCTAAATCGGGTCTAAACACCCTTCTCCTTCTTGGTCCTGGTCTATCAGCAGCAGCAGCAGCATAGCCTTAAGCATGTTGCACATACACATGAATAGGAGCAACAGCGGCCCCTAACATTCTTTCCATGTAGACTAGTTTCTGTGAATGCATTCCAATAGGTTTTGGAATTCATAGGTAAAACCTGCACTAAGGCTACACAATTGCTTTATAGCTTGTTGGATAGCTCCTCCATCTTGGATTGGTTGATTAGCATACAGTTCAGCTGCTTATGCTATAATTAGCGTGCCATGATAGTTACCATATTTGCTTGGCTCTGCACGCATTGTAAAGCCACTTACTGAATACAGAATTATGTGCTGTTGTGTACATATTGTGGTTTTAATGGACCATGCAGGCTTTATTGAATCTGTAGTGTGGTAATATATCCTCACATATAAAGCTGCTGCTGCTTCCTAACAGCACGAAACAGCATACCATGAATCAAAAAAAAAAAAAAAAAAGCAAGATATGCTCTGCCTTACAAACAGGTGAAAAATATAGCAAAATGCAAAATAAAAAATAAATAAGTAAACAAATAATAAACTAAATAAAAATAGCAACCCAGCTTTGAGTTTTTTTGTACCATCCACCATTTGCTCGCATATATTAACACTTAGACTGCAATCATTCAGAAACAAAAGAGTAACATAGTTTCAAAGGTAATTACTAGGCATGTGGTCCAGGATATAGTTTGGGAACTTAGGTCAGTTTTCTCAGTGACATCAAAGCATTGTGTGGTGAAATAACTTTCTCAGAGTCACATGATAGTCAAATGACCCTGAGATAATAGCACCCTGAGCATACAAGAAGTAGCTCATTAACAGCTCACAGCTTTAAAACTCTGTAATAGCTGTCATACTACATTCAATTAAGCACAGGAAAATTGAGAAATAACACATTCAAAGCAACATACCTCAGCTAAAACTAAAATGGAAAAAGTATTTATGATCAGTATGATTATGATCATAAATACTGATTATGATCAGTATTTATATTAGTCATAGGTGACTCTATAGTCAGACACACTGATGTCCCACTCACCAGGCTAAACAAGGCGAGTGGGCTGCCTGTCAGGTGCCAGGATCCGCCACATAACCCACACACCCAGGTCACTCCACAACAATTACAAATATGATTCTGTGATTGTCCATGTTGGTGTGAACGACCTGAGATGTACCTCCCTGGACTACATGAAAAGAGACATGGAAGAACTCTTTGGTCTTGTAGCCCAGGCAGGAATGACCCTAGCCCTGAGTAGCATCCTGCCATCATCCAGAATGATACCGCAGTACAAGGACAAAATGATTGACTTCAACAATTGGCTAAGCTTCTGGTGTCATTCTAAGGGGATCCAGTATCTGTCTGCCTGGGACGACATGGTCGACAGACCACTATGCTTTGCCAGAGATGGCCTGCACCTGTCACCCCTGGGAATCTGGATACTGGCAAAGGCTCTTGCTGCCCCTATAGTGCCTTTTTTAGGCAAGGTTCAAATGACAAATTCACCACCATAGCGGGAACAGGCAAGCAAAAACTGAGGGTAATGCTACTCAATGCTAGAAGACTAAATCTCAAAATGCACTCACTCAAGGCACCCCTTAAAATGGAAAACATCAATGTCTGGGAGTGACTGAGACCTAGTTCAAGGCTCCAGAGAGCACTGCTACATTACCAGGCTATAACTCATACCACACTTTTCGACTATCTAACCTGGACCGGAACACCAAAGGTGGAGGTGTGTCCATATTCATTAAGGATAGCCACACCTCCAGGCTAGTTGGTCAGCATAATGCAGCCAAGGTTATCCAAGTGTAACTAACTCTGGGCAAAACGGCAATCCAAATTGTAGCTTGCGACAGATCCCCCACCATGCCCCAGGATTCCCACTCCTCTTTTCTTGATATACTGGAAAATATTAGGGTTCAACCAAACACCTTAATATTGGGCAATTTCAACTACCCCACCATTAACTGGGAAAACTACTCATGTACCAACTCCTTCGCTCAGCGCTTTCTGGAATTCATAAATTCCATTGCCCTGGATCAACTTATCCACACCCCCACCAGGGGCAACAATATCCTCGACCTGGTCATTACCAACATGAGTGACCAGTGTTCCACACCTGAATTCAACTCCTCGTTGGTCAGATCTGACCATAAGCTAATCACCCTAGATATCTACATCCCGCCTCCACCCCCTCATTAAGGAAACCATGGTAAAAAATTTCTCCAAAGCCAATTTCATGCTTCTTAAGACAGAAGTGGTGAGCTTCATGACACCCATGTAGATGGACAATACAGTTATGACTGCTGAATTCTACACAAATGGACTCTATAAGCACTTACATGAGTGCAGGGATTGTGCTATCCCAAACAGAACCAAGACGCTATCCTCCAAAAAAGGAAGCCAATCTGGTGGTCCCCTGCCATAAACAAACTCTACAACAGAAGGAAGAAATTGTTGCAGAAAAGAGTAAAATCCCATGAGTGGAGGAGCTCCCTGGTCAGCCTCAGCAAGAAGCTGAGATCCCTTATAAGATCCTCCAAAGCTAGCTATGAAAATAAGATTGCCACTGATTCTAAGGACAACCACAAAGCATTCTATAGCTTTGTCAAGTATCTCAATGGCAACACCCAGATCTGCTCTCTGTTACAGCACAGTGGCACAAAAATTACAGAACCAACTGATATTGCCAACATCCTGGCAGATAAGTTCAGTGCTAACTTTACCCCCCTCTCACCCCCTAAAGGGCCCATATTTGTACAGAAAGAATGCAGAGTCCCTGTAATCACAACTTCACAGGTAAAAGCAGCACTCTCTAAAGCCAAAAACACAACATCCATGGGACCATTTTACATGAACTTCAGAATGAACTGGCTCCCCACCTAAGCACCATGTTCAATCATAGCCGCACGTTAGGCTTTGTGCCCACTGAATGGTACACAGCAACAGTTATCCCACTCCACAACGGGGGAGCCACCACTTATCCTGGGAACTATTGCCCTATTAGTCTGACAAGCCTGGTCTGCAAGGCCATGGAATGCATCATCATGGAATTCATAAACAAAGACACTGGTAACCTCCAAACTCTGGACCCCACACAGTTCGTGTTTTGAAAGGCAGATCTTGCCTCCTGAACCTGGTCAACTTCTTTGAGGCAGTCACCAAAGCCGTAGACAAGGGTAAGGTGGTTCACACAGCCTATCTTGACCTTGCCAAGGCTTTCAATACCATCCCCCAATCTGTAATTATAACTAAACTCGCTAAACTAGTTATAAATCACTATGTCACAAGATGGGTTACCAACTGGCTCAATGACAGAACTCACGCTGTAAAAGTTGCAGACTCCAAATCTGACTTCAAACCAGTGACAAGTGGAGTACCACAGTGTTCAGTCCTGGGACCTCTTCTGTTTGTATCTATTTCTCTGAGGTACAGGCTAACACAGAAGGCCTCTGGCCAATGAGGTTCACAGATGACTGCAAACTAGGAGCTATAGTTGAGTCCCCAAATGATGTGGACATCCTACAGAGGGGCCTCACTGAGACAGATGCCTGGTGTCAGAGCCATGGCCTCAAGCTCAGTGCCAAAAAGTGCATTGTTATCCCCTTTGGTAAAAACTCTGTACCCATGAACTACCACATAGGCAGCAGTCTTCTTAACACCGAATGTGTGATAAGAGACCTTGGGACCCAGGTGGACAGTAGTCTCTCCTTTGATAATCACATTGCCACAGTAGTCAGGAAATCCTTCTACATGGCACACCTCATCACAAAAGGGTTCTCATCCAGGAAAAAAGAGGTCATTGTCCCCCTCTACTCGACATTCATTAGACCCATTATAGCATACAATGCCCCTTTTGGAATGTACCGCACAAGACATCTGCAGCAGCTTGAAAGGCCACAGAAGTACCTCACAAAGAGAATTACTGGCCTCAAACAGATGCCTTACACTGATCATCTCAAAAAAACTCCAGCTTTACTCTGCAGCATATCGCCTACTCCGAGGTGATCTCTGCCTAGCATATAAAGCTATGTCAGACCCAGAGCTGTTGCACATGCTATACCTAAAGAAATCTCAATCCATCCGAGCTACACACTCTAAGGACCTAAACCTTGTCACCACAATAAACAGGACTTGCTGGAGGGATAGATTCCTGTCCCAGACATTTCCCATACTCTGGAACAGGCTACCCATCTATGTCAAGCAAAGTTCCTCATTAACACTCTTCAAGAAAACTCTTGATGAGTGGATGGGAAATAGGAAATACACCCTGGGGATCACTTCTGTGGCTCTGCTCGACAGGGACACAGGAAATTAACTTTCTTGGGTTGGCATAAGCCGAGGAACTTTGTTGGCTAGGCTTACTTAGGCCCTTGGGCCAATAGCCTAGTACCTACCTATGAACCTATGAACCTATGACTACAATGGAATCTTGGTGAAACTCATAAAACAGTTCAGGCATTTCCCACTCTTCACAAACCATATATGTTAGACTGCAGAATGGACAATAACATAAAGTCATACTTCCCTGTGAATAATAAATGTGGTCTGTGTATCTGTTTCCTAGTCTTTGCTCATATTACTGCATGGTCACTGAGAAGTATTAAGTTTTCCTTGTCTTCTTTTACTATATTATGTGCAAGTGCTGTAACATATAGTTATGTTAGTGATATTTTCAATTGCCATTAAAATGCTTCAGTGCTTGGTGTGCTGCATTATTTTTTTCCTAGATGATTATTTTTTCACTTTGCCCACCAATTATCAGTCTGTTGCTTATTGGTCTTAATCTCATTCATCATCTGTCACTTGTAGAGTCTGTTGTGCAGAGGTAAAAGCCAGTCAGAGGAGACCATCATCCCAGTAGCCAAGCAGGTGTTTATGTTCTCCTTCACATGTAATATTATGAAGAATGACAGCATTTCTGTTTTTGGCCATAACTGTGCCCTTTATGCTGATGTGACTAACTATATCACTATGTAAGCCTAAAAAATAACAACAAATACAGCACTTACGCATCTTCTTTTACCACACCTCATCCTGTTTCTGTGTTTTTATCCAATCTTTGCTGCTATGTAGGCCTACATAATATTATTGTCCATCTCACAGTTCTACATGTATGGTTTGAGTAGTGTGTGAATGTTCCTATCCACTCTCCAATAAGTTTTGCTGTTACTAGCTTGGTAAACCAAGCCTATATCTCTGGTTAATGCTGCAGCTCCGTAGTTTGTAAGCTCCAGCCTACATAATGTGAAGCAGCTAACTGGACAACCAGTCCTGTTACTGGGATAGGGAAGCCAGCGCATGTTAATCACTCCTGTATTCTTCAGGCTCATCTTTTTAAGTGCTCAAGCCACTTTTTCATCTTGTGCCACCTGGGACATAGCCACAAGTTTATACTTTATGCCACATAACCAGCCTGTCACACTGTGTTATATTGTACATCATTCATTGGAGTATAGCCTAGACATGCATGCACATACACACATGCCTACACACACACAAACATGCATACAAACACACATACACACACACACACACATATATATATATATATATATATATATATATATATATATATATATATATATATGTATATATGTAGCTACTACATATATTTTTCTGACATCTGCACAAAGCTCATGCAAACTACATTTTTACACTGTACAGGATCTATATTATTTAACTTAATCACGCTGTTAGGAACTTCAAGAAATTATAAACATTCCTTTCTGTGCTCATATAAGTACAATGAAGAGTTGTAACTGTCTTGTTTGCAGTCTGTTAAGTTTACAACTTTAACTGCTGGAAGGCTAATTATTGCTTGCTTTCAGCAAGTTCAATGGCATGTTGAATATGACATCGGCCATTTATAAATTTGTTGCATAGGTCCGAATGGGATTGTTTCTGGAAATATATATATTGTTATATATTTTGACAAATGAGTTTATTATATCTGAATAATTACTTATTAGTTTACCGTTATAGTTCAGTTACTTTGGGGAGATCTTTTTTAATATTTATTAGTCTGGCTAATGTTTTGGAAGGCACTTGGGGCCATTCAGCATAATTATATAATATAATATAATAACATAAAAAAGAGAATAATCCTTAAGAGAGTGTGCCAGGAGTAAAGCAAAAGTAACGTAAACAATCCAATGTAAGGCGCAAAAACATGGCAGAATTCTTTTTAAAACAGTAAAAGATTAATAAAACAAAAAACAATGATGGCTAGCACTTTCACACAAAGTGCTTCTTCACACCATAAAAACAATAATGAAACAACATAATTAAATAGTATGAACAATTAAGCAATTAGAAAACAAGCAGCATTTAATTAATGTTGAAGACCTCTAGATTTCAGCAGAGATTTTAAAGAAACCTTCTCATTTAAACCAGGTAATTTATCAACTTGTAAATTGACTATCCAATGTAGCTCCCTTAACGCGGTAAAATTTCTAATGTCATCTCCACATTATGTTTCATGGATTACTTCTATTACTCTAAAATTAAAAGTTTGGATGGCATTGGTCACTAATGTAAGCTTGGAAAAAGCACTTCTGATTTCCCCACCCAGGTATATCTATATAGCCTAAGCTCAGTAAGTGACTGATTTTGTAAATGTAAGGTAGAAAGTTTTTTTTGTAAGTTTAGCATATTCTCTTCCAACTTAGGAGAGCATTTGTTTATGAGTTCTGCTTTCTACATCTTTGAGTTGCTTTTCCAATTGAAATGTTTCCATTTTTTCTTGTCTTTTAAGGACTGAGGCTTTTTGTATAAGTAACCCGTGAATTACCACCTTTGTGGCCACCCATTGTATGTCAAAGGGAATATCAGTTATATTTAGGTCATGTTCTAGTCTAGTTAGAGTAAGGTTTATTTCTTGTACTACTTCTTCCTTATTAGTTAAATTTGCATTGAAAGTCCAGTTAGAGCATTTATATTTTGGTATTTTGTGGTGGTGGTGGTATTGATGCTAACTGAGATTTTTGAGTGATCAGATATTGATCTGATGTCTACTTTGTATTCTGTGATTGCTCTTGCTAAGGCATAAGACATCAAAAAGAAACAAATTCTTGACCACATTTTGTGAGTTGGAGAGAAGTATGTATTTATTTGTTGACTTGTCATATTGATATATTGAGTAGGGGTCTATTAAGTCAAAGTTATTTATTAATTATTTTACTGCTAGGGTGGTTTGAGGTGATTGATTCCTATTTTTATTAGATCCATCTTTATAGGGGCTAGCTATGATATTCCAGCCTCTACCTATAATATAATGGTGATTTGGGAATTTTATTAATAAGTTATAGATGTCATATATAAAGTGGTATTGATTAGAGCATGGTCCATAAACATTTATAAAGATTATGGGTTTGTTTATATGGGGATAGTTACTAATGAAGTAGCACCATTTGCCATTTATATCTGAATTGTAGTTTAAGATTTCTCCCAGAAAGGATGTTTTTAACTATAATTGCAGTTCCTTTGGACACTGTACTATTTCCTGTTGTTATGAATTGTTTAATCTAATTTTTCGTTATATCTTTGTCCCATTGGTCATTTGTCATATGTGTTTTTTGGAGCTAGATAATACTTTATTTATTTTGGTAAACAATACGTAGAAGTAATTTCTGCTTCTTTCTATCTTGAAGACCATTTACATTCCATGCATCAATTTTAATCAGTATGTCTGAGCTTTATAAAGAATTTACTTTTTATGTTTTGTGGTGTATGAGAATTATGTGTACTATCAGAATGGGAATCTAATGGGTTGAGGATGGAGTTTTGAGTAGCGTCTTTTTCTGTCAAATCAACCTTTGTGCCTAACCACATATCCTCCTGAGATAAGATAGGCGAGTATTTAGTATTAACATATTGTTTAGAGACTAAATTCCTTATCAGGATTGTGGTGTACTTCAGAGGGATATACAACAATACCTTTTTGTCTACCCATGTATCTACAGTCATTGCATACTTCACACTACTAGCCTCTTCTAAAGTGTGGAGTTGTAAAACAGCAGTTAGTTCTACTTATCAGAGCATACTTTTTATACAAATCAGTTCTTTCTTGGCTATTCCATAGCAACCTAAGAAAAAATAGACAATGAGTAACACGAGAAGCACTGATCTTGTATATGTTGCTTTGAGATGTTAACCTATAATTTGCAAGGGTTGTATCCATTTGGTAATATTGTTTTTCATTAAATTAAGTCAGACATCTCTTGAAGAGCTAGAAAAGGGCTAACATCAGTGCTGAGACTATTTTTCCTTGGACATCGAAAGATGGTTTTATGGTAGACCCTATATGAACCATTTTTGTCTACCATCCTAAGAGTTTTTGTTTTAATCTCCTTGGCTAATCAGAAATAGTTTAATTATCACGTAATCTCTTGAGCTGTACCAATACTCTATAAAATCCAAAAGTGAAATTTTCTGTCCATTCAAATTATGTATGGTTTCATCATGCTATTAAGTTCCTGAAACACAAAAGAAGAGTCAGTGCAACGAAAGTACCTTGTTCATGCACAGGTGAACAACACATTTAAGCCATACAGATTAATCACCCATTAATACTTTTTGTGTACTTCCTTTAGCGCTTCTTAATATCTTGCCACAAAAAAAAAAAAAATTACACATCTTCCATATTTACATATTAAATGTCCATACAAACACATTTGAGTTTGGCTCAGAGGATGGTCTCTATCAGTTTGCCAAGATAATCTTCCCCTTCTTCTGACTGTTATTTGGAGGTGTGTCAGTATGGCTACTATTCTCTCATTCTGCAAGCAGCAGCTGAATAGTGTTTTTACCCTTTCCCTTTTGTGTATGACTTACACACATGTGATCTGTAATGTTTAGATGCCAGTACAGTGTAAATCCCCAACAGTGTGTAGCATGGGCAAAAAAGGTTATGGCTTTATTCCCAGTCAACCTTTTGTTTAATCGGGCTTTTCAATGAGACATTAGGGGAGGTTTATTAGATTTGAATGCTTTGGCTAAAGTGTTCATCATTCATGTTTATTGAAGCATAGAGACAAGGGTTTAAATTATATACTAAAGATTATTTCAGCCCTCTAGCCCAATTAACATAGTTTCCTCAATCCTGGCTTCCTGCCCGGCTGCATCTCCCTGCCACTAGATCCTAGATAGCCCCCCAAGCTAACTGCTCACCGCGTGGCACCTAGACTACCTACGCTGATCTTATGGACTCCCTCCAAGTGCGAATGCACCTACCAACTACTATAAATTAACTGATAATAGATGTAAAACACCCAAAGAGTTTTAGGATCCTAGATAGCCCCCCAAGCTAACTGCTCACCGCGTGGCACCTAGACTACCTACGCTGATCTTATGGACTCCTCCAAGTGCGAATGCACCTACCAACTACTATAAATTAACTGATAATAGATGTAAAACACCCAAAGAGTTTTAGGATCCTAGATAGCCCCAAGCTAACTGCTCACCGCTGGCACCTAGACTACCTACGCTGATCTTATGGACTCCCTCCAAGTGCGAATGCACCTACCAACTACTATAAATTAACTGATAATAGATGTAAAACACCCAAAGAGTTTTAGGGTAAATAACAATTCTTGAGCCACACTTCCTAGTCAGGACGTGCTCGTGGAATCAGACAGTACCTCACATAAAATCAGCCTCTGTAAATTTATTCCCAAACAGTAAATCCAGGGAAAAAGGCAAGCATTTACTTTTAAAAATTGACTACTGCACCTAAAACCAGATACCTTTAGGACCCTGCTGAGTTCTTGTGGTGTAATCCAAATCAGCCTCTATAAATTTATTCCCAAACAGTAAATCCAGGGAAAAAGGCAAGCATTTACTTTTAAAAATTGACTACTGCACCTAAAACCAGATACCTTTAGGACCCTGCTGAGTTCTTGTGGTGTAATCCCTGCTGAGTTCTTGTGGTGTAATGATGTCAGCAAAGTTATAATTACACCCCAGCAGTTTCCGCCATTTTATTTCTTGTCCTCCACAACTGACTGCATTAGGTACTGTCCTGGCTTCCTGCCCGGCTGCATCTCCCTGCCACTAGGTAAATGTTTATCTCTTTCAGAGAAAACAACTGTCTTATTGTTAACTTATGCTATTGTAGTTTTTTACTGCCATTTCATAAATTGTTTTGTTTTTGAGCTTTGTTCAGTGCGACTGGCTACTAGGCATTCATAGAAATACCTCAGGGTCTGCATTTACTGTTCATGCTGCATAGTGTCGAAGAACTAGAGTCAAAGTGTTTGTAATATAGAACAACTACATTCACTGCTTCTCCTTTGTAAAACATATAGAGTTTAATTAATGTAACTATTAGACTCCTATGGAAATGTGGCAGACTTGAATACTTTGTTGGCGTCGTTGTTACTTGCTACTAATGTTTGCTGAATAATACTGGTTGATGCCTTTGACTACTAATAGGACACTCTGGTACTTATAAAACGTATTTCTGTGTTGTTATCTGTTGTTTAAGGGTGCTTGGCTTTTGTCATACTCACTTGCTGAATATTATTTTAAAAGGCAACAACTTTGGGAAATGCATGAGTCTTATTAGCCTTGTAAAGTCACTTACTACTAAATTAAACCACTGTCTCTCTCCCCTATTTAGATCCTAGATAGCCCCCCAAGCTAACTGCTCACCGCGTGGCACCTAGACTACCTACGCTGATCTTATGGACTCCCTCCAAGTGCGAATGCACCTACCAACTACTATAAATTAACTGATAATAGATGTAAAACACCCAAAGAGTTTTAGGGTAAATAACAATTCTTGAGCCACACTTCCTAGTCAGGACGTGCTCCGTTGGCGGGAATCAGACAGTACCTCACATAAAATCAGCCTCTGTAAATTTATTCCCAAACAGTAAATCCAGGGAAAAAGGCAAGCATTTACTTTTAAAAATTGACTACTGCACCTAAAACCAGATACCTTTAGGACCCTGCTGAGTTCTTGTGGTGTAATCCCCGCTCCGCTCCCCACCCTGCCCCCTTATCCCACCCGCCCCCACTGCCTCTACTTTTATTAGGTCATCTAGCCCATCCCATATTCCATTCCACCAACCACAACTGTCTCCCACTTTGTCACTTTCCCCTCCCACATTTCTGACTCTCTATACTATTAAACATATTTCTTCTTGTCCTATCACTATATCATGGCCAAAAATACATACTCTAGCATCCCCTTTATAGTACCACTC
The DNA here is from genome assembly GCF_019279795.1 of Protopterus annectens. NCBI lineage: Eukaryota > Metazoa > Chordata > Ceratodontiformes > Protopteridae > Protopterus > Protopterus annectens. The sequence goes on from NC_056735.1 coordinate 890,823,662, forward strand.
CTTCTTATTCCTTATCTTTTAACTAAATACGAAACTCACACACTCTCAGGTATTCCTCTCCCCAAAAGACAAACCTCCTCTCATTCAAACTATCCCTCCAATCTTATCTCTCCCTCACTTTACTCTATCAATACCCTAGGCTCAAAGATAGTCCATCCCACCCTCTACCACCCCAAGAAAACCACAACTAAAACAAATCTAAAATTACTATTTAAGCTCCAAAGACTACTTGACCACCTGAAAGTTTGTATCACTAAAGATGGCGATATCCACCCCAACCCAGGCCCTAGCACCACCCGAAGCTCTATACCCTCTAACTACGCCGGAAGTTCTGCTGGCTCTCTCCTTATATTTCACCACAATATAAGAAGCATTAATAACAAAGTTCACAACTTACATGCATTGCTAGCTACCCACTCCCCTGACATTATGTGCCTATCGGAAACATGGCTTAAACCAAGCACCAAGGATGAAGAAATTATCCCACCCGGGTATAATATTCTTAGGGCTGACCGGTTAACTAAAAAGGGTGGGGAACAGCTGTTATATTTAAAATTCACTGAACGTCATAAGGAATCCACTCCAACCCCCTAAGGTCTCCAACCTAGAACTGATTGCCCTAAAACTATGCTTAAACAGTCAAAAAAGCATTAACCTTGTAGTAATTTATATACCACCAGGAAAGAACTTAGAAAACCTAGAGCAAACCCTCAGCTGGTTAGCCACTAATTTCCCTCAAGAAACCATAATACTAGGAGACTTCAACATTGACTGGTCCCTCTACTCCAAACACATAAATCCCCACCCTATCAACCTACATGGGTTCTCCCAAAATATTCTATCTCCCACTAGAATAGGAAACACTCAACAAAAAGAGAGTATTATTGACTGGATTCTTACCAACAAGGGTAAAAACAACTATACCACCGGGACCCTTCCCAACGACCTTAGTGACCACCTTATTACTTATATCAGAAAACTCAAATGCCCACCTACTAACCTCCCCCCAACCAGACTAATTAGAAACAACAAGAAATTTGTCCCTAACCAATTTCTTGCAGAACTCAAATCTTGTAATTGGTCCATCCTAAAAACTTTATCGCTAGAAGAGAGCGTCTCTTATTTTAACGACACTTTCCTTAAGATACTTGACTCCCACGCCCCAAAGCGACTTATCAGAACCAAGGTACGAATTGCACCTTGGTTAACAGGAGACACCAAAACTAAAATTAAACTTCGGGACCAAGCCTGGAACAAATGGAGAGCTACCAAATCTCCCCTAGATCGCATTAAGTTTCAACAGCTTAGAAACTCAACTAAAACTGCCATTACTACAGATAAAAAACAATATTTCTGTCACCTCCAGGATAAACATCAGCATAACGCAAAGAAATTTTGGGCTGGATTCAATAATCTCCTCCATCCTGGCAAATCCACCACTCCCACCCCTGAGAAACTCATTGGGAAACATCCAGAAGTAATAGCCAACACCTTTAACTCTTTTTTTACCGAGACTATTCAATCACTAGCCAGTCAACTTTCCTGTACCCCCCCACCAGCAACCCTAACTAATGACCAAGACCACCCCTCCTTTAACTTACAGCCAATATCCACCTCCTATATACGTACCCTTCTGAAAAAGCTCAAACCAACCACCCTGGCGGCGGACCAACTCTCAGCAGACTACTTACAAATCGCATCTGATGCCATAGCATACCCCATATCAATCTTGATTAACAGAACCATAGCTGAAGCTACCATTCCCTCTATTTGGAAAATTTCCTATATCATCCCTCTTCACAAAGGCGGGACCTCTACAGACACATCTAACTACAGACCCATTGCTATACTGTCTTCACTAGCCAAAATTATGGAACGGTGTGTTCATAAACAGCTCATAAACTACCTCACCCTAAATAGTCTATTGTCCCACACCCAGCATGGTTTTCGCCCCATCATAGCACAACCACTGCCCTTCTCTTCGTGGACTCACTCAACAGCAACCATAACAACAAATTAATATCCTCCGCTCTCTTTCTTGATTTGTCAAAAGCCTTCGATATGGTCAATCACCAACTCCTGCTCCACACCTTGAAAACACTACGTCTTAGTAACCTCGCTATCAGCTGGTTCAATGCTTACCTCACTGGTAGAAAACAAGCCGTCCAATGGCAAAACAAGCTATCCGATTTGCTCCCAAATAACATCGGTGTTCCCCAAGGCTCTATACTTGGTCCCCTTCTCTTCTCTGTCTTTATAAATGATCTTCACTCAGTCATCCCTAGAACCTCTTGTATTCAATATGCAGACGACTCCACCCTGATCTGCTCAGACATCTCCTCACCAAACTCCAAGTTTCAACCCAGCAGTGCTTTACTATAGTTGAAAAATGGTTCTCAGATTTAAAACTTTTACTAAATCCTACTAAAACCAAGTTACTGCTATTTTTTCCCTCTGCATCTATCGGCCAAGGTAAAGAACCTCCAAATGCCAACAACCCTACTTTCCACGTGATCTCTACCAATGGAACCATCATAGAGCCTGTCTCCCACACCAAACTACTTGGTGTGACCATTGACCACAAGCTCAAATTTGACATACACATCAGCTTAACCATTAACTCTGTCAATAAGAAACTAGGCTCCATGTACAGAATAAATAACTTCCTAACCCCACACACCAAACTAACTATAGCTCGCACCCATCTCATTTCAACCCTCCTTTATGCCTCCCCAATATTTTCATTCCTCAACAAGACTGAGCTAAATAAACTTTCTACAGCTTATAACCATATAGCCAGATTCATAACAGGGACGTCTTATCGAACCCACCACTGCCTAAATCTAAAGGCACTTGAATGGTTAGAACTGCCCAATATTCTCAAAATCAACCAACTCACTGAGGCATTTAAGATAATTAACCAACCAGACAACACCCCTCACTTAATAAAATACTTACCCCTACTCCAACCTAACCTGCCTCAGATCTTCTAAAACTGTCCGGTACAAACCGTCAAATCTAATAACTCTGGAGGTGATGCTCTCTACACCAACTCCATTGGTAGGCTTTGGAACTCCCTCCCAACCAGCCTAAGAATTATTACCTCACTCAACCAATTCAAAAACACCTCAAAGAATTCCTCAAGTCACACTGGCTGTGCCCTGTACCAAACCTGACTAACAAAAGTTCAGGCCTGTACCACCCCAGAATTCCACCACTTCCCTCTAGGACGACAATTGCAATTGAAGCATGTGAGATTATTTACTTAAGTTCTGTGCCTGTTTTATATAGTGTGTAAAGCCAATTGTTGTATTTTTATTCTCTATTTCAACTACATGTATAGCCAATTGTTTTATTTTTATCTCCATTTCAAATATATGTAAAGCCTATAGTAATTTTTACTTTCTTAGCATCTATTATGTTATCTGTACCTTCTTCTTGGAGCTTTTCTCCCCGGGCCTCTACTGAAAATGGACATGTATCCAGCTAGACTAGCCCGGTAAACAAATGTAAAATAAATAAAATAATAATACCATTGGTACCCGGATCGTTTTTAAATAAGTCATCAAACCCTACCAGGACACTACTGTCAAAAGGTAACACTTGTTACTTAATCAGGTCTTCAATGTACATAATATAGCTCAGGCATTGAAAGCTTTGCCTGCATAGCCTTGCCTTAGTTCAATGGTGTCAACTGAAAAACAATGACACTGATCTGGTATCAATCTGTGTCTCGCTGATCTAGTATTTCACATGTGTTCTGTACCATACAAGGCCACAAGGTGGTGATGCTGGATTTGGCGCCAAATGATCTGTGCAAAATGGAATAGGCATCCAGGGACTGCCTTTTTGCTGGCATGGATTGCTACCTTCTCAAAATTAGTCATAATGTACCATGGAGTTAAGGTGTAACCCTGATTTGCAGCCATACCCTTAAGTATTTCCCACATATTGTTGTATGTAGACTCTGATTTCCGTATCATTAGACAATACACCAGGGGGACAATTTGTGCTGGGGTGGGGGTGCCAATAGATCCATGTAAAGTATACAGCTGACTGCAAATATCAGCATGCGTTGGGAAGGTGCCACCCCCGAGTATGATGTCTGACCTGCACAAATCCGTCAGATTTTGTGCTGTAGTTAGCAGAACCAAGGAATCTTTCCCATCCATATCTGACTGTCTGCATATGATAAAGCTGCCACTATGGAGTAGGTACTGACTGACATCAATATCTGGAAGTGTTGCTGGAGATGTGGATATAAATGCCTGTGCCCTCTGCCGTACCCTGGTGATGCTGGGTGGCATGGCAAGACATCTCCTGTAGTACATTGTCATCCACGGTGCCAAGAACACTCTGCATTACCAGACTAGGCATGTCATTGCTGTTTACTGCCCTCTGCCGTAGTTCTGCTCACAGCACAGCCACCTGGGCAGTGGTTGCATCTGGTCCATGCTGGTATGGCAGTAATTTATGCAGTTCTTCCCCCTCATCCTGATAAACTGTGATAACACAACCCCTGCAGGCCTTTATTCTTCGCTGAACGCATGCCCTGTACCATTTGGAGAGGACTTCCCACTCTAAGTGGTACAGGTATCCCTCCACTACCAGCATTGGTTTGCCTTATTGGCTGGGCACTGTCCAATATCTGTTGCCAAGCTGACCTGGGCTATACTCGTATACAGATTCCATCATGGCACCACCACTCTTGGTTGGCCTCTCAGCATTCCATTGTGAGGATGCCTTGTAAATGTGCTTGTACAACTGACAATGCACTTTTATGGCTGTATCTATCAGCTGCAGCTTCTTTGGAGGTACACATCTTGCAGCTTCCCACTCCATGGATTCCTGTAAGGGTTGTGTTTGGGGACCTCTGTGCATCTGCATTTAGCAGGCATTTTTTTTTTTTCATGTTTGTGTTGGTGGACCTGCTCAACAGATGATCGTTTGTCTGGTGGGGCTGTTTCCACTGTCAGGAAACAGCCCGCTTAGTTACATTAAGAATCATTTCTATGTGGCGGTTTAACCACATTTGTGTAATCCCACAGTGTAGCTCTCTTTTGGCTGCACCACTCTACTGTCTAGTGGTGCTGCAGCCTTCTGCTTTTGGCATTGTAGCTTGCGGGCAATTGTCTTGCAATCTACATGCCAGAACCCTCGTTATCCTCCTCTCACCCTTTCCTCATGTTATTTTCCCCTCTTGCTATTTGCATTCTGTGTCTTCTGTTGCTTGTTTGAACTAAACAGGAACAGACCTAAAGTTCCCACTACTAAATGAAGAGCAGGAAAATTACCTAGCAAACCCACTCACATTGGAAGAAATTCTACTTGCCATAAGTAAACTAAAAATTAACAAAGATCCTGGCCTGGGCAACTTCACAACCAAATTTTACAAAAAAAAAAAAAAAAAAAAAAAATCAATCTACAGCTTTCTGGGATTTTGCTCAGAGTATACAACTATATCACAGAGCATGGAATCTCAGACCTCTGCATCAACAATTTAAAAACCATCTTGATTCCGAAACCCAACTCAGACACAAGAAACCCATACAACTACAGACCTATTGCTCTTATAAATTTAGATATTAAAATACTAACCTCATTATTATCACATAGATTACAAAAAGTAATTATTTTCATAATCTCACACTTGCAAATAGGTTTCATGAAATGTAGACAGGTCTGGGACAGACCTGTCTACATTTCATGAAACCTATTTGCAAGTGTGAGAATCTGGGACAATCCACGGTGGTGGTGCTGCGGTAGCGTTGTCGCCTCACAGTAAGATGCTGTCCGGTTCAATTCTCAGCTAGAGTGTCTTCTGCGTGGAGACATGCGTAAATGGGCATACCTTCATTGAAGGATGTGCGTCAGGGCTGGTAACTCGGCATGTAAAAATCAACTACCAATCATTACCGGAGTTTCGCTGTGGCGACCCCTAACCGGGAAAAGCCGAAAGACACAAAGAAGGACAGGTCTGGGACAATACCTTAACACTTGATACAATAATGATGCTCTTGGCAAAAGATAAACTTCTGAGATATGCTTTAACAGTTGATGCAAGCAAAGCTTTTGATAGAGTGGACTTAAATTTTTTATTCAAAACTATGACTTGCTTCAATATTCCCAAATCTTTCAGAAATATAATAAAAACTATCTATCAAAACACCTCAACCACGTTGTATGTAAACAAAATCAAATCTTAACCTATTGAAATAACAAATGGAACCAAGCAAGGCTGCCCTCTATCTCCTTATCTCTTCAATCTCTACCTAGAACTACTTCTACTCTATATTTACATATCACCGTATCCCAAAAATAAATAACATTGATCTAAAGTTTACTGCTTTTGCCGATGATCTCAATATCTACTTTGAATTCCCCAGCACTGACTTACATAAAATTTTAAACATAATAGAACATTTTTCAAAAGTAGTTAATTATGAAATCAACCCCATGAAATCTTCTATATCCACCATAAACCCCTTTAAGCACAATGAATCATACTTCCCTATAACTCCAATTGCAGTAAAATATTCAGTAAAATACTTGGGTATCAATTTTGATCACAAGCATAATGATCTGATGAAAGCCAGTTTACAAGGAACATGGGAAAAGGTCAGTCAGGACATAGTTAGATGGAAAAATATAAACCTATCTCCTTTATCGAAAGCAGCCATCATTAAAATGAATATTTTAGCAAAAATCCAATACCAATTAAATGCTATAAATCTAAGTATCCCCCCAATTTTTTTTGTAAAATGAAATCAACCCTTTCAAAATTCATATGGTACCCTAAAACCACAATAATTCGATATGACAAATTAGTACTACCTTAGGAAAAAGGTGCTCTAGGACTACCTGACTTTAAACTACACTATAGTATCATTGGAGCTAGCAGAATTATTCAAATCTCGAATCATGACCCAGACAGCCAAACTTGGTCACCAGTATGGTTTAAAATCTGGTATAAACAAATAAAATCACTCAACATAAATGCTAAATCCCTCCAGTACATTCAACTTAAAAATAACTGTCCCTCCAAAATTCATTGCATGATCAAGAATAAGATAATAACTTTCCAAAATGTAATATCATCACTTCACCTAGAAAGCACACTTGATTTACTACAACCAACACATCTCAACCCAAACTTGAAACTAAATAACAAAATGATTGACCTCACAAACTATCCCCAAATTAAAGATATAATGGAATGACAAATACATAATTTAAATAACTTAAAAATATCAGACTTAAGATCCTACTTAGGAGTAACTTGTAAATATGACCATATGCTTAGACAAATTAAGTTACTAGTCAAAATCAAGTTCTCAACAATAAAAATAGAGGAGCAGAACATTCAGCTAACCCAACAAACTCTTAAAACACTATCCTACAAATCAAAAATGCTTTCCAATGCATATAAACTAATATCTACAATGAAATTCCAATCTTCACTTCTTTACTCCAAATACTGGGAAGAGAAAAATAACAATATTTCTATAGACCTAAAATACCAATCACTCAAAAATACATTAAAATTAACTCCAACATGTCCTTTTAGCCCCCACGAAAACACAGATATACTGCATATCTTTTGGAGTTGCAAGACAGTCTATAAATTGTGGTGTTCCCTCAAACTCCAAAAAATGGGTTATGAGAAGACCACTTTTTCATGGTAAACAGAAATTCTAAATCTTCTTATTCTTTCGGCTTTTCCCAGTTAGGGGTTGTCACAGTGGATCACCTGTCTGCTCATGATTGGCAGTGGAGTTTTTACACTGTTGAGTTGCCAGCCAGGTGCCCAACAGACACAGAAATTCAAATTATAACCCCCAAATTCCTTACTGGTATCCATAAATATGTCATAATTACAATTTGCGTGCTAATCAAGCATGTCATTGCAATGAAATGGTTGGATAAATCCAAAATAGCCTGGGATAATTTTAAAGTAATGTCAATAAAACTTATTTCGTCCCATAAATTAGTAACTAAGAATCCCAACAAAAGGACATACTTTCAGGACTATTGGAATTACCTCTTAGACACTGTCCTGAAAGGCTAAACTGGAACCTAGCCCCACTCCAAACCTGAATTACAAACAAAGACCATTTTAAAAGAGAAGGAAGCAAGCAAACAGAAAATAATGGGAGAAGGATAGGAAAAGAAAAATATTAAGAGGGAGAAAGCAAAACAAACTAGAATAATAAATGTGGCATCTTTTCCGTAAATAGTTGTAAATAAATTTTGATAGGTAGTCTTACTTAACAAATGTTCCCCCTGACCTAAATAGTTTGAGTGCCAAAAACAAATAAAATGTGAACTTTTAGATATCGTTTGGAGAACACCAATTCATCATTACACTGGAATCTTTGTAGTCCTATATTCAAAATGTAAACTCTCATCACTTTCAAGATACTCCCCGGGATTCATGAAGCTTGCACCAGGCGCAGGTGTAGCGTTGGCGATCTAACGCCAAATATGGCCACTGAGCGATTCAGGTACAAGCTGTTTCCATGTGCACTACCAGCGTATGCCACAGCTGCACAGCTCCCGGTGCATGTATGCTAATTACCCCATGTGCAGCAGTGTAGCATGCAAATGAAGGTATATACCGATCCATGAAGGGGTGCAGGCATAGCTTAAGCATCCAGAAATGTAAACCAAAAAAAGGTTTACATTTTTTCAAACATAAAATCGGAGCCATGACAGCAGACCAAACTCATGTATTATACAGATAATATATGCCAATGGCTACATATATAGCCATTGGCATAAAAAACATGCACAACACATAAAAAAGAACATTTAATGTCATGGCCACACTAACGCAAAGTAAAATCACAGTGCATCGGTGCGCAAACAAGATCACAATGAAAATATATTTATATGTAATAAAACAGCACTGTAACACATTTCATGAATTCCCCATAATAGACAATGGCATGCTTGCTACACCACAACCATGGCGCAAGGGTTGCTAAGGGTCTGTGACAGTGTTCTGTGCGGTAACTAGGAATTAGTAGTCAATGCCATGCAAATGAGACAAGTAATACTGAATCGCAAAATCTCTGCCAGCGTAAGGATGTACCTCACAGCATAGCGGTACAAAACCAAGGTGTGGCCTGGAGATAAAGATGACATCAAGATAGGGGTGTGCCACTTTAGCTGTAAGCACATTGGACCATTGCTAATTCGGGTTGCCTGTTGCTAAGCAAAGCCGCAGGATAGGGGTGTGGAAGTAGCCATAGCTTTGCTTAGCTGAGAGCACACAAGGTAACCAAAAGTGCATGTAAATGAGGATAAAAACGCACTCGAAAGTCGGTAAACAGCTGTGCGCGGTGCGCACCACAGCTGAAACAGGAAGGATACGGGAAGACAATAAGGAAATGCTGCAGCATGGTAATTGGAGTACAAATGAATAATTAATACCTAGGAAATCACAGTGGGTCATTGACAACAGCTAACAAGGCTGCTAGCACCTACCTGCAGAACAGGAAAGGGAAGGTGCCATACTGCAAAGAAAAGAGAACTGTCACAGCAGAACAAAGCAAACTTGCAGTAGATCAGCTACATAACACATTTTGCTACACAATCCTGGGTTGGAAAAGTACAAAACAAGAAAGCTGGCAGCTGGATGCATGCCTGACAATGGGAGGGGAATCGGGTAAAAAAGTGAAGTAAAGGGCAATAGATGAATCATGGCAGTCAAGTGTAATTCAACACCAAAGGCCCCACAATAGCAGTACCTGCTGTAAAACCCATAATTAGGATACCCTGCAGCTGGAATTACACATGCACACCCAATTACACCAGCAGCATCCATTGCACAATAGTATAAAGTGTGAAAGCACCTCACACACACTTGTGTATTCCCAGACACTCTGCACCATTGGTGTATACAGACAGGGAACTTTTAATATGTACATGCTAGGGGCTGCCATAGCTTTGATTCACCAGCATGTGTTGGAGACAGACGGTGGTGTGGAGGATGATGCTGACAACCATCTCAGGCACCAGAGGAGGAGAAGAGTGTTCAGACCCAGGGTAACCTGCCAGGGGCTACATGATCTGGAGATAGTAGAGCATTACAGGATGGACAGGGACACCATACAGCAACTTGTTGAGCTGTGCCAGTCATGCCTTAGAGCCAGAAATAACAGAGGGGAACCCATCCCAGTGGACACAAAGGTATGTGTAAGCTTGAGAATACTAGCCACAGGTACCTTTCAAATTCCAACTGGTGATATCATGGGGATCTCACAGGCATCAGCATCCAGGGTACTCCACCAGTTCCTGGATGCCATGTTACCACATGCCAATGAGCACATATACTTCCCACGAATGCAGGAGGAGTTGGCCAGCAATATGCATCTCTTCCACCATGTGGCAGACTACCCAGAGGTACTGGGTGGAATAGACTGCATGCACATACACATCAAGACACTACCTGATGAGCAGGGTAGGCACTACATAAATCGCAAGGGATACCCCTCCATCAACTGCCAGGTCATGTGCAATGCCCAGGGCATTATCATGGATGTGTGTGCTGGCAGCTCTGGAAGCTATCACGACTCCCACATCTGGCATGCCTCACAGCTGTATCAGGTATTTGCCAGGGAAGACATCTCATATGGTCACCTGGTGGGGGATGCTGGCTATGCATTGGAACTGTGGATGATGACTCCCATCAGGAATGCACACACACCCATGCAAGAACGCCATAATGAGGCACACACAGAAACCAGAATCATCATAGAGCATGTGTGCCTCATTATGGTGTTCTTGCATGGGTGTGTGTGCAAGAACGCCATGCAAGAATGTCATAATGAGGCACACACGCTCTATGATGATACTGGTTTCTGTGTGTGCCTCATTATGGCATTCTTGCATGGGTGTGTGTGCAAGAATGCCACAATGAGGCACACACAGAAACCAGAATCATCACAGAGCATGTGTTTGGGATGCTGGAATCACAGTCCCGTTGCTTGGACATATCTGGTGGAGCCTTGCAGTACTCTCCAGGCATGTGTGCCCACATCTTCATAGTATGTGCCATGCTACACAATATGATCCTGTGGAAACAGCTGCAGCAGGGACAGAATGGTGAAGGCCCTTACAGCCCACCACCATTGCCAAGGGCCCCACAGGCACAGAGGGACTCAGACCACGAACACCCTGTGCCAGCCCCAGTAGGCAGATGGAGGCGTGCCCAGTATGCCCATGCCTTGGCAAAGAGGGAACATATAGCACACACACTGACAGTGTAGGCACCTATGGACTGACACCCTTATCCACCTGCAGACACAGCAAACACGGATGGCACACACACACACGACCACCTGTAAATTGTCATGTATAGGTGGTCTACTGTGTGCATCCTAAATAGGCAGCCCTCAACTATTGTACACACAACTGCCACTGGCACAAGGTAAGTCAATACTTGAACAGTAAATTAAGCTATCAGCATGTGTCGATTCTGTATGTATAGGTTCATACGTACATAGGTAGGTACATGCCTAACTGCCCGAGGCCATTCATAAGCATAACCAAAATGTGTCTGCTGTCACCACCCCATTGATTAACTGTTCCTCTGTGGAGCAGAGCCAATTGCGGGATCCCTGGGGTGTATCCACTGTTCCCCACCCACTCTGCAAGGATTCCCTGGAGTGTTAGTTTGGGGCTCCGTATAATGTAATCAGGGATGTAGTTCCAAATCATGGGGAGTACCCGTGACAGGAATCTGTCACTCCAGCATCTTCCAGTTATGGCTGTGCCAAGGTGTAGCTCATTACAGTGTGGATCACTGTGACATTGATTCCCATAGGTGGAGCATATACATTTAGCCTGACTTGGACACGGCTTTGTTGGCCAGCAAATATCTTCTCTGAGTAAACTTGATGCCACTGAGTAATGCAAGAGTTTATGCAGTCTGGCAGCATCGGACACATGTCTGAGGGCATTATCCTTCTTTGCGAGGTATGTTTGTGGCCCTTCCAGCTGTCAGATGTGTCTTCTGAGGTACATCCAAAATGGGTTATCATACTCAATGATGGTATTGATGAGTAATGAGTAAAGGGGCACAATAACCTAAGTCTGTTTAGATGCAAACCATTAAGTAATCAGATGGCCTACACAAACGGATGTCCTAACTACTTTGCAGATATGACTGTCAAAGGAGAGATCACTATGTAATGTAGTTCCCACATACCCATTATGTCATCTGAATTATAGTGTCTGCCACTCATGTGTTAATATGTGTGTGTGTAGTTTCCCAAAATGGAATGACCATGCAGTATGTGGCCTTTAGCTGGAGGCCATGACTCTGACACCCTGTGTTGGTCTATGTGAGGCCCCATGCAGGATGTCTAAACCAGCTGGACTGTCAGTTATGGCTCCCAGTCTGCAGTAATTGCCAAATACATGCTGTAGTCCACCTGTGTTAGCCCATACCTCTGAGAAGTATATGGCAAACAGTAGGGGCCCCAGGACTGAGTCCTGTGGGACACCAGTTGTGACTGGTCAAGAGTTGGACCTGGAGGCTGCTAGGCTTACCATGTGGGTTCTGTTTGTAAGTCTGTTGGCAAACCAACCTGTGATGTATGGGTGTATGTAGTGGCTGGTGAGTATAGAAATAATACCTGAGTGGGGAATGGTGTCAAAACCCTTGGCGAGGTCCAGGAAGTATGTGTGAACTACCACACCCCACACCTAAAGTCTAGGTGACTGTAAGATGTCAAACAGGTTCAGTAGGCATGATCTGCACTCAATCCAGCTGACCTGGGTTGGGTCAAGTGTCTGCAGGTTACCATTGTCTATGTTAATGAGCGCCATGAGGATATAGTCCATAGCCGTGCAGATCAGGCTACTCAGGCTTATGGGGTGGTAGTTACCATGGTCAGTTGTGTCACCACCTTTGTGGAGTGGAATAGCTGTTGCCATGCACCAGTGAATGGCCATGTAGCCTGTGTAGAGGCTGATGTTGAATTGCTATATTAGGCGGGGGGTAACTTTGTCTTGTAGTGTCTGCAGGATGCAGTCTGGGACACCATCTGCCTTCACTGATGCTCCTTCATGCCATTTGAAAGGGCCATTGCCACCTGTATGTCTCAGATGTCTGGGATACTGTACGTATTGGGTATTGTTGTGGGCCCTGTAGGGGGTGAAGCTTGCTCCGAATGTATCACCAAGTGTGTTGGTGATATCAGTAGGGTCAGTATATTCAGTGCAATATTGCACCAGCACAGTGCAAATCTGTGTGTTACTGCTTACATCCTTGACATAGCCAAAGAAGCCTTTGTGGTCATATTCCAAATCCATGCCTATTTACTTGTGGATGTCAGCCTTGGATGATTACATGAGTAACATAAGTATCTTGCTAATACTAGTCACGGACATCTGAATGCCTTGGGATTTGCTGTTGTTCTGGACTACTGTCCTGCTTCTGTTGTATAGCCTGTATAATGCAGAGGTTCACCAGACTGTTGTCCTTGTGTAGGAGTAGCAAGTCCTAGTTTACCATTGATGGCACGATCGATACATCTTTGTAGGTGCTTATAGAGTGCATTTGTAATTCCATCTGTATCTTGAGCAATGTCATCCCTGAGTGTGGGGGCTGTGAACCCTACCACCTCTGTCATTAGTACTGTGAATTTAGCTGTATGAAAGGTATTCACTGTGTGTTCCTTGGGTGGGGGAGATGGTTGGGATTGAAAATCATCAGTGAATAGTTCATGGTTAGATCTAAACAGTGACCGGTTTACCTCTGCTATAGTGCACCTGTTGCACATGTCAGTGATTACCACTTCTAGTATGTTTTCACCTCTCGTTAGTCCATCTACCAACTGATACAGGCCATATGAGGTGATAAATTCCTGGAAGTGCTGGGCCTGGAAGTGAATATTCGAGTAGGTTATCCAGTTAAGTGTAGGGTAGCCGACATTGACCAATAACAGGGTGTCTGGTAGGACTGTCATGTTTACCACTGTCTCCAGATAGTTGTAGTTGTGCTCCTGGATCATGGAGGGTTATCTGTTAGCAGCTCACAGTTTGCATTGCAGTCGTGGCTAATGTTAGCTGCACATGGATTATCACTGAGGTATCATGCTGCCCCACTAACTTGCAGGTGTAGGTATCTGCAATGAATATGGATACACCCCCTCCATATCTGTGCCAGACCATGTTCAGTGGCTGAAATGTGTGTTATAGGTTGTAGTCTGGTAGTTCCGGTGTGCTCACAGGAGCCTTATACAGGTCCCAGTCACAGAACAGATGTAGATGTTGTCCATACTGAGGGGTGCTGTGAGTGTGTGCATGTTGTGAGTACTACCCCTGGTGTTGTGTAGCCTAACCCTCATTGATTCCACTATTATGCAGTTCATGGAGATGAGATTCACCTCTGAGACCTGCCTAAATATGGTACCATGGGGGCACCAATAGCCTTGCCCAGCATTCCAAAGCCTTAGGCTGACACATGCAAGTTGGTATGGCACTGCTGCAGGCATGTTTCCTATCTGTGCTTGTGTCCCATCTTTCCTGTAGGTAACCTGCTGGTAAGCAATACAAAGCCTGAAACCTATGCATGTACACTAGCTTCTAAAATAGGCTTTTGGAGTGATTATGTATCAGTAGTCTGTATGCTATTGCTGTACTTAACTGTTGTCTGAGTACATGGTGATTTTACACTGTATATTGTGATTAGAAAACTCTGTATAATCACATATGATGTTGGAGATGGCCTGCACTGTAGAGGTTCACAGATAGGTAGTAGGCTATCTGCCCAAGGGCATTTAGAAGCATAGCTATAGTGTGGTGGCTTTACCTGAACCATTGATGAAGTAACTGAGCCTCGGTCAAGCATAGCCAATGAGGTGGTTCCAGGCAGAGTTGCTGGAAGCTGTTGAAGACTCGGGTGCTGTAGGGTGATAGGGGCACATAGTGATCTCAAAAGGGCATGTTAACATGACAACCCAACAGCATTCAATTTCCCCAACAGGTCTTGCAGCTGTAAAACTGGAGTGGCCCCCCCACACCCTGGCTGTATGTTTCTTGGGCACATGATCCCAGGGGTGTATATACTGTTGCCCAATCACACATCAAGGTTTTTCCTGAAGTGTGTCAGTGAGGGGCTATGCCACATGTAATTAGGATGTTAATGTATAGTCTCTCAATTCATGTGCCATGTCGGTATTTCGAGAAGCTCACTGGGTGTGGGTGGCTCCGCCTGTTGTGTAGCCAAGCTTACACATAGAAATCATGGACATAGGAAATAGGCAGAAGGAATGTTAATGTCAGTAGTGTAATAGCTACAGTATTTGCATAATATCTGTGCAGTCCTGGTTCAAATCCCAATAAAGTCAGAGATGATTTACATTTTACATAGTATACCTTAACCACAGCTTGCATATATAGGTAGTATTCCACAGAATAATAAACATTTGGAACACACAACCACTGAAATGTGCATTAATCACCCTTGCACTGCCAGTGCCTGCTCTGAGAGGTAAAATGACCACTGCCAGGATTAGAACACGCAACAATAACCTACCACTAAGCTACCTGTGATGTACCAACAGCAGTTGTGTGTTCTGACAGGTTAAAACACAAAAGGGAGGATTGTGTGGAAATAGGACAAACCGCCATGTACTCAATGAAAGGTGCATGCTATATATATATATATATATATATATATATATATATATATATATATATATATATCAACATATATATATATATATATATATATATATAGAGAGAGAGAGAGACAGGGAGAGAGAGGGATATATGTTGATATATAGGGATATATATATATATATATATATATATATATATATATATATATATATAATTATATGTAGATATATAGATAGGTTAACAACATCTACACAACCATGGAGGTAAATATAAATGGGATACCTACCAAATACCGAATGCTTGACATACCGATGCGCATAATCACGAGGCTTAAAGACCAAAAGACCACAGTACCAAAACACCAGAAGCACTAGTTTTAAAATCCCGATGTTAAGGGACATTTAGTTAGTGCTTCTGGTGTTGCGGTTCAGGTAGGTTACTGTGTGCAAGTGTGTTTCTGAGGGCTGTAGTTTGTGTAAGTGTGTGTTCTGAGTGTGGAGTGTGTTCCTGGGGGACTGTAATGTGTGTGTGTGGGTTTTCTTTGTGCATCTGTTTGTGCGATCTCAGAGGTAGAATATTAAAGTAGGGGGGGTGCAACCCCCACATGAGGGGTGTAGGGGGGCTTGCCCACCTGCTCATACATAGTGAAGGATGGTTTGTTTGGATGTGGTGGGTAGCAGTGTGTCTGTGTGTGCGTGTGTGTGTTCCATGTTTGTGTTACTTTCGCGAGTTTGACTGTCACGAATTTGAGTGTTCGGTAATGTGGGGTATGGGAGTCTGGGCCTAGTACTGTGGGCATCGGAATTGTGTGCATTCGGGATTCCATAGGTATCCCGTATAGCGCGGTTGAAGTGTTCATATATGAGTATAACATGGACCATAGCAATCACACATTCCGCCACGACCAACCTATATGAACAAAGGATATGGAGAATATATGCCTATACACTATTACAAATATGTGCTATGGACATGAGCCAAAGATAGAGTTACCACCTGTCCCACTTTGCGAGGGACAGTCCCTCTTTGGGCGGTTGTATTCTGACCAACAACATTAAAAATGGCAAATGTCCTGAGATTGTAGGACATAATTATGTCCCATATGTAATGTAATAGTTGCATAAAATAGTTATTTCTGTATCTAAAATACCTACATGTTACAAGAAACAGGATAAGCAACTAAACTGCTACAAGAATAAGCTTATATTTAGGCCAAAAAGTAAAGTTCTATCCTTTGTACTGACCATGGGTTTGTGTTGGCCTGTAAAATCTGATGTGTGTCCCTAAAATGTCCCACTATGGCCATTTGAAAAAGTGGCAACCCTAGCCAAAGAGGGTCAGTCACCAACACCACTCCAATGACTGCAAATACCTATGACAGAAATACACAGACAGCTTTCATGTAGCAGCACTTTATTACATTCCGATGTATTGCCAAAAGGATTCAAGGACTAACATCACCTGCATGCTATACAGGAACCAATTAACAGTGGGTTAATGAATCAGCCTGCAATTACCATAGTATTAGTCCACTAAATGATAGGTGTTCAAATAGGGAAGGAACCCTCACACACATATCGATTATGTATAAAAGCAGTTCCTACACACCTGCATCTGCTATGTACACCCACCAACATCTCCCGCACACCAAAACCAATTACCATACAAACTGTAATAACATCACAAATCGTCCATTCACTGTACAACATCTGTAGAAGCCTTAACATACCTTGTTAGAGACACACTAACATGGTCCTATGTGAAATAGTTGCTGTTATACAATGGAACAGCTGCTAATGTTCCAGGGTTTGTTTGCACTAATCCCATTTCAGAAAGTTGTGTGTACACCAGGAAGTGTTACCAGTTACTGATTAACAGCACAGTATGATACACATGTACACCAAACCAAAGTTGTCTGGCCAGCACACTGTAAACCACCTAACATTTCATGCATAGCCATACAGCCTTGAGCTGCCCAAACATCTTTGCCAGACTGAAACATCTGCAGAAGTATCAGATACAAACAAACCCTGCATAAGTAACAATGTTCTGAAATATAACAGCTGTACTCACATGTAGAACAACATCTTCTAGCCATTACACACAATCCTCGTAGGGTTTCCAGCTGTCCGCTTTTTGACCAGACTGTCCGATTTTCTGACAAACTGTCCAGTTAGAAATTTCATTCAAAACCGGACACGTGAAGTCCAGGGTTTTTTTGCCACTACCACAAATCCGATCTCAAGCGTTTCTCCCACACCATCTTACTCTGCGAATCAGAAGTTGCTGACTATTATACAGATCAAGGAGGTTCTACCACAATGCATGTACTCATGTTAGGCCCCTCTAAGTGAAGGGCAGAAAATAAAATGGTCAGCTTCATTGTAAACAGTCCAATCACATTTTGCAAAGCGTCCTATTACCACGTCACGTCCGTTCTGTCTAGCTGGCAGGATTGAAGAGAGAGAAAAAAAGCTAACAAGAGTGGTGAGGGGATGCTGTATGAAGGAATCTCAGTCTGGGGCATCTCTGTTCTTACTAAAAGGGTCGTAAATTGCCTTAGGTAAACAAAGCATCATGCCTTTTGATTTCAGGAGGTAAGCAGTGTCTGCATATTATGTAACATTTTACCATTTTATTTTTGTACTACTTTTACCTTTACTTTTAGTACAAAATAGAGTGGTGGGGTCAAGTTTTATTTTAATTATAGGGAATGCAAGAGTGGGGTTAGTTTAGTATTATGCTGCAGAAGTTCAAAGCATGTAGATAACTTTATTTTTCTATTTAGTTTTATTCCTTTAAAACAATAAAACCAGAAAAATAGGTGTGGACCTCTTGGGTTTTCGATCCTGAGTGATGCCTGCCTGGAGGGAAGGAATAACAAATTTTACAAAGCTTTTCACTCTTGATCCTAAACGGTGAACAGATTTCTACGTGTAGTCAGTGGTGGAGCTAGCTCTAAAAAGAGCTGTTTTAATTCCTTTAAAACAATGACACACTGGAGGCAGCTTTGCATTTTTCTGTAGAGTTGCAAATATTTGCTAATGCCAAATAGATTTGGCATCTCTTTTAGCTTAATATATTATTTTGGGAGTCTGTTTATATTACCTGAAATTAAAACCCTTGATTATTGCTGTTCTTAAGCGGTACCCTGTATAATGACAGTACATTCATTGTGGTTGGATCTTCTTGCACATCACATTGATCAGGAATGCCAACTGCTTCAGTTTTTGTTTTTAATTGATTTATCAAAGAGTGCAACAAATCGAGGAGCATAGTGGCACTTAAATGAAAGAGTGCATTGTATAGTGCCATCTGTATTTATTGTTTTGTGGTTTGTGGCGGGCACTGGGAAATTGTCTTCCATTAAGATAGCTTTTACTTTCCCAGGTTTACGTAGTAGTTTCTCTGTTTGACAGCCCATGTATAGGGTTCACAAAATCGGGTCATGGTGGTGATGGGTAACAGTTTTGCTTTAAGGATAGAGGTGCACTCTGCTGAATGCACTGCTGTTCTCCAAAGAACTATCTGAACAACATTTGTTTTGTTGCATCTATTATGTTGTCTATACGACTGCTGCTTATTTGATTGCTCTGAATATCTGGCACTGGTAAAGCTTACACTTTGCATCTTGATCACTGTTTTTAACTACAGTCACAATTCAGGGTATTAAAGAAGCTATTTTTATGCAGAAGCCGTAATGGGAAATGTACATTTGTTTGCGCTCAATCTGAAGTCATACTTGCAAGCTGTCACATATCTGCACTATCAGTTGCTTACTGAACTCCTGAGTTTATTATTTAGTTGTAAGTTAACAGTTCCAAAGAGTGCTTTGAGATTTCTGATTTTGCACTTGGCTTGTAGGATTGAGACTTGTATACTGTCACCAGTACAAGGTAATTTATTCACATGGGTGAGCGCCGCCTAAGGTACCACAGCATAAAATAATATGCACACTGTATTGACTTTACCAAGCTCTACATTGGTTACAGAACAAACTCTTATTTTACTTCTGGTGTATGCTTTGAATGTTAATTCATACCCATTTCACTGTACAGTATTCTACTGTCTGCTGCTGCTCATCTTTATCCTCATCTGTCCAAAGCCATATACAATTTGCTTCGCACATTACTCTTTCCAGTTAACTTCCCCATTACCTTACTGTTATCACCTATAAATCCCCCTGTCATCCTCAGACTGCATTTCTCCCTCCAGAGTTTTCATACCAGCACTTGCTTCCCCCCATCCTGAACACACATTAGGCCCTCCAATTACTCCTTGTCCCTATCTGTTCATACTTTTGTGCATTGCAACCCTCACCTACAGCTACTCTCTCATGCTACACTGTATTACCCCCCCAAGGATTTAAATGTTGCTTGTGACATAAATAGGCCATGTTGATGAGACACAAATGTGTCTCAGTGGGTCCCCATGCACTGGAGCAAGCTTCCCATCCATGTGAAGCAGAGTCTATCCCTAGCCCTATTTAAGCATAACTTTGACCAATAGGTGGGAAATTGGAAATAATCCCTGTTTCCAATGCCACCTATCCATTTTTTTTTTCTGGACTATCCACAAATCAAATCAATTCTCTAGTAGTCAGGAAAACACTGTACAAACTCCAGTATTCTGTTTCACAAAAGGAAACAGACTGTCCATGTTTGTTAAATTGGCTGATTTACTATGCTTTTTTACAGAAAAGCATAGTAAATCGGCTGAAAGCAGGCATCCGGAACAGAAAAAGAGGGTGTTCCCATCAGCTGATGTCACAGTGATGTCACAAAAAAGGGTGAGGCATGGGTGGGAGAGGGGTGGGAATGGGTGGAGTTATGGGTGATGTGAGGGGCGTGACCTTAGTCCGGTTTTAGCCACAAAGAAACCTGGCAATCCTAAATCCACAGGAGTCATGAAGCTAATATATCTCTGTCTGTCTCCATATAGCTGTTGCAATACATCGCAAACAATACATCCAGGCCGTCTTCCTCGAAAGTAAGGCAAAGGGACAATGCCCAAGTGGAGTACTCAATTATACACCACTGTTGCCATGGTAGTGGCTAATGGAGTAATGATGATGAGTATTGCACATTTATTGAGTATTGCTAATGATGTACAGTATTGTAGGCAGATATGTATTACATTTTACATAGCATTACTGTTATGTTAGGCAAACATTAGTTATATCTATTGGCATTTACAATACACAGTAACAGGATACATATGACTTGTAGTCACCCAACAGTATATCAGCATGATAGCAAAGTAAAATGGAAGAGCTAGTTAACTATTCATGCACATAAGACATGTAATAGGTTCAAAGGTAGGTACTAGGCTGTCTGTCCAAGGGTATTTATAAGCCTAGCTAAAGTGTGTTGGCTTCTGCCACCCCCTTAGGTTAGTTCCCTGTGCCTCTGAACAGCAGAGCCATTAGTTCCCTGTGCCTCTGTCCAGCAGAGCCACTGCAGTGATCCCTGGGGTACATGTCTGTCTCCCATCCAGCCATCAAGGTTTCCCTTGAAGAGTGCTAGTGAGGGGCCCTGCCTGATGTACATTGGAATCATTTTCCAAAGCATGGGGAGTCTCTGGGTCAGGAATCTATCCCTCCAGCACGTCCTAGTTATCATTGTGGTTATGTGTATATCCCTAGAGCATGTGGCTCTCAGGGGCTTTTGTTTAGGTGGATCATATCCAGCAATACTGGGTTGGACATGGGCCTTGCATGTCAAGCAGAGATCACCTCTGAGGATGTGGTATGCAACTGAGTACAGCTGGACTTTCTTTAGTTGGGCTGCATAGGTCATCTGTTTGAGGTCAATAATCCTCTTGGTGTGGTACTGTTGTGGTCTTTCAAGCTGTTGCAGTTGTCTTGTAAGGTACATCCCAAATGGAGTGTTGTATCCTTTAAAGGGTCTAATACATCAAGGGTAGAGAGGGACAATGGCCTCCTTGGTTCTGGATGCGAACCCATTTGAGATGGGGGGCCATGTAGAAGAATGTTCTAACCACCATGTCATTATGTTTATCCAAGGAGAGATTGCTATCTACTTGGGGTTCCCAGATCCCTTATTACCTTTTCTGTATGTAGGGGACTAGCACCTATATGGTAGTCCATGGGTAATTAGTTTTATCCAAAGGGGATGACTATGCACTTTTTGGCATTCAGCTTGAGGCCATGATATTGACACCAGCTCAGTGTGACCCTTCTGGAGGGTGTCTGTATCAGTTGGGGAACCAGTTATGGCTCTTAGTTTGCAGTCATCTGCAAACCTTTTCAGCCAAAGTCCTCCTGTGCTTGCCTGTACCTCAGAGAAGTATATACCAAACATAAGGAGTTATAGGACTGAGCCCTGGGGACACTACTTATAACTGGTTTACAGTCGGACCTAGGGTATGCAACTCCCACTTTGTGGGTTCTGTCTGTGAATCACTTTGCAAACCATCTTGTGACATAAGGGTTAATGTTCAGGTGGATGGGTATGTTGATAATACCAGAATGGGGAATGGTGTTGAAAGCCTTTGAGAGATCAAGGTAGGCTGTGTGGACATCCTTACCCTCATCTAATGCATTGGTAACTGTCTCAAAGAAGACCACCAGGTTTAGGAGGCATGGTCTGCCCTTAACAAAGCCAAACTGGGTGGAGTCAAAGGTTTGGAGGACCCAATGTCTCTGTGAATGAGATCCATGATGATGTGCTCCATAGCCTTGCAGACCAGGCCAGTCAGGCTTATAGGGCAATAGGTCCCGTGGTCAGTTGTGGCGCCACCTTTGTGGAGTGGGATAACTGTTGCTGTGCACCATTCAGGGGGCACAAAGCCTGATGTGAGGCTATTATTGAACATGGTGCATAAGTGGGGAGCCAGTTCGTTCTGAAGTTCGTGTAAAATGCAGCCTGGGATGTTGTCCGGTCCCATGGATGCTGTGATATTGGCTGTAGAGTGCAGCTTTTACCTGCGTAGTTGTGATTACAGGGACTCTGCATTCTTTCTATATAGATATGGGCCCTTTAGGGGGTGAGATGGAGGAAAGGTAGCACT
Source organism: Protopterus annectens (assembly GCF_019279795.1). Classification (NCBI taxonomy): domain Eukaryota; kingdom Metazoa; phylum Chordata; order Ceratodontiformes; family Protopteridae; genus Protopterus; species Protopterus annectens. Next base: position 890,846,330 of record NC_056735.1, read on the forward strand.
GAATCTATCTGCCAGGATGTTGGAAATATCAGTTGGTTCTGTAATGTTCGTGCCTTTGTGCTGTATCTCAAAGCAGATCTGGGTGTTACCATCGAGATATTTGACATAGCTATAGAATGCTTTGTGGTTGTCCTTGGAATTAGTGGTGGTTTTGTTGTTGTAGCTAGCTTTGGAGGATCTTATAAGGGATCCCAGCTTCTTACTGAGGCTGACCAGAAAGCTCCTCCACTCATGGGATTGTACTCTCTTTTGCAACAGTTTCTTCCTTCTGTTGTACATCTTGTTTATGGCAGGGGACCACCAGATTGGCTTCCTTATTTTGGAGGATAGCGTCTTGGTTCTGTTTGGGATAGCACGATCCAAGCACTCGTGTAAGTGCTTATAGAGTGCATTTGTGTAGGATTCAGCAGTTGTAACTCTATTGTCCATCTGCATGGGTGTCATGAAGTTCACCACTTCTGTCTTAAGAAGCATGAATTTGGCTTTGTAGAAATATTATACTGTGGTTTCCTTAATGCGGGTGGGATGTGGATATCAAGAGTGTTTAGCTTATGGTCGGATCGGACCAACGAGGAGTTGACTTCAGGTGTGGATCACCGGTCACTCATGTTGGTAATGCCTAGGTCTAGGATATTGATGTCCCTGGTGGGGGTGTGGATAAGTTGATCCAGGGCATTGGAGTTTATGAATTCAAGAAAGTGTTGAGCTAATGAGTTGGTACATGAGTAGTTTTCCCAGTTAATGGTGGGGTGGTTGAAGTCGCCCATTAGTAGGGTGTTTGGTTAAACCCTAATAATTTCCAGTACATCAGGAAAAGAGGAGTGGGAATCTTGGGACATGGTGGGGATCTGTAGCAAACTACAATTTGGACTGCAGTTTAGTCTAGAGGTAGTTGCAATTGAACAACCTCAGATGCATTGTGCTAAACAACTAGCCTTGAGGGGTGGATATCCTTAATGAATATGGACACACCTCCACCTTGGGTGTTTCGGTCCAGGTTACATGGCCGAAAAGTGTGGTATGAGTTTTAGCCTGGTAGTGCAGGGGGTGCTCTCTGGAGCCTTGAACCAGGTCTCAGTCACTGCACAGATATCGATGTTCTCCATTACAAGGAGTGCCTCGAGTGAGTGCATTTTGAGATTTAGACTTCCAGCATTGAGTAGCATTACCCTCAGTTTTTGCTTGCCTGTTCCTGTTATGGTGGTGAATATGTTATTTGAACCTTGCCTAAAGAAGGCACTATACCCAACCCAGACCCACTCACATGTACCGAGGAGCTACTGGCCAACCTGGGGACACCTGCAGAACAAAATCCACAAACCTTAGCTGATATCGTGGAGGTAGGTGTCTCTCAATCACAGAGCCTGGAGTTGCCTGGTAAGTCACTACTACACCTATAACAACTATATTCAATATAGTTACATGTGTCACTGTACAATATGTAATGTAACATCATATGCAAGGTATGTATACACACATGCCGCATACTATAGTATGCTACTCTCTATATGCACACATGTGCATACTCCATAGTATAGTTTATTGTACTGGCGTATGTGTTAATATGCACATTGCACCCTGTAGCTATCATACAGGCATGGATAATGATCATACTGCTGTGTTACTCCTATTTAGGTACCTCTGGCGTTCCGGTGCAACAGCAGCCCATTGCAGGTAAGACTGTTATTATTTATCAGGCATGTTAATGCACATATCTATCTGCCATGTGGCCATTTACCACATGTACACATAATGTATGGTCCTGTCACAATATACAGGTCGGACCTGCAATGCATCACAATGGCTACCCATGTGCAATACTTGCAAATTATGTGAAACACCAACATGAAACCTCACAAACAGTTATTTCCAGATGTGTGGACAGCTGTGCATACAATGGTGGAGGTGCTGTTCACTGTAGGGACATGTACTATAGATCAGAACTACACATGTGGGGAATACAAACAGTACTACACAGTGAGCTGGAGTATAGCCAGCCCACAGGATTCACCGGTGTGGATCATACCCCTGCTATGAATGTCACACAATGTGATGTGCTGTCTGACATGTCCATGACATCTAGTGGGCTGGCTGCAACACTGCCTAACTATCCTGAAAAACATATCCCACATACCAAACATACCTCCCTTTGTCTGCATAACCTTGTCATCAGTGGAGCATATGACATCTATGGGTGTATGTCATATGGGATAACACAGACATGTGAAATAGACACCCATCACAACCATTTGGCCAACACATGTACACATATGGCCATCGAGGATGGCCCGAGACATGAAGCAACACACACAGTAGAAGTGATGTGCTTGTGCGTACACCCTGTCATACATTGGCTCCACATGGTCCACCTATGGCCTTTGTGTAATGGTTATATTGCAGATGTGGAACACTAGACATCCTACAGGCCTGTGCACATGTTGTGTAGGCATGACATCAATCCACCACATAAGATGTGTTGAACATCTTGAGTGTGTCACGACATGACAGCAGTCACCTGTACAGTATCCACATACATACACAGACAACCACATTAGCCCACAGATACAGTACATTCCCCTTACTGGTGTCGGACATCAATGTCATCCTTGCTCCTCACGTGTGTGTGTGTGTGTGTGTGTGTGTGTGTGTGTGTGTGTGTGTGTGTGTGTGTGTGTGTGTGGTACACAGATGTCATGTGGGACATGGTGTACTGACGAGTTTCCCATGTCTGGCCATAGTTGCCAGGCAGCAGAAATATGGTTGCAGATGTGCAAGGGTGTCATCCGTATACCTTTCAGTGACCTGTGTCACACATTCCACATCATGGTTTAGTGTGTATACACCTCAGTGACGTGGGTCACATTCCACAGTATATATGTATTTTATCTGAATACAGTCATGGCTATGAACTGTGTCTGTAACTCACACTGTATAGCAATAGAGATGCCTCATGATTCCCTGCAATGGCCATGCACATCAGCTAAATGTGCTGTATATCTGTAGGGCGGACAGACAACACTGCATTGGGACACCATTACCCCACTGTATATTTGACAGGACACCATTGTGTTAAACATGTATGCATGTCATTGCATACATCAGCAGATCACATTTCATACTACATGTGATTGTCAAGGTCATATGCCACACATCAGGCAGGTGTACTGTCAACCTGTGCTGGTCTACATGGTATAACACAGGGATGTATGCTAACTACTACTATGATTGTGTAATTTGCATGCTTTCTGCTATGACATATGCATGCTGTTGTGTGCAACAAAGGGATGCATGATAACTACCACGATTATTGTCTGAGCTGCATACCGTCTGCCGTTTCACATGCATGTTGCATGCCTTCTGTCATATCACATGCATGTTGGGTGCCATAGCGTGTGTCTGTGTGTGTGTGTGTCTGTGTGTGTGTGTGTGTGTGTGTGTGTGTGTGTGTGTGTGTGTGTGTGTGTGTGTGTGTGTCTATTGTATAGATTGTAATGTACAGTTCTTGTCTGCCCCTCACAGGTGATGTAGGTGCATTCCCCTCCTGCGGTCCATCTGATGTTAGTGTCCCCACAGACTCTAGCAGTGATGATGAACGTATGATTGAGGCACAGGCAGGGTTGTCAGGGGCTGAATCTGTGCCATTGATTGCCATTCCACCTATATCCCCCTCATCCCCACACACAATTCTCATGCCTACACATACACAATCACCAGTGGCCATAGAGAAAGGACAGTTGGCGTGTGGTAGCTTGGAACAGGAAAGTGTGAGGGCTATGGAAGGTGCGCCTGCACACCATGGTATCAGCCAACTGTCTGGTGATGCCCCACACAGGCATGTGGCCAGTGCTGCTCGTAGGAGGACCTCTGGCCAACATGCCCCTGCAAGACAAAGCACAGCAGCTAGTGTCACCAGGTGCATGTTTCAGGCTGTAATGGAGGCACGGGCATGTGCTGAATGGCACAACAGAGAAGATCAGAGGATTCAGAGGGCTGCTGCCCATTCTTTAAACAACAGCATCCAGGCAATGGTAAATGCTCAACAACAGATTGCTGAAGATTTGGATAGACAATTGGGTGACATGGTTGGAGTCCTTGACCGTGGCATGACAATCTGTGAGCATGAGCTGTCTATGTTGGAACATCTGGTAGGAGTGATGCATCAGGCACATGGACGTAGGCCTGCTACATCACCTGTTTCAGGTCTACGTGAATGAGCTACCTCACATGCCCGGTCCCATAGTGGTTGTAGCAGCAGCAGTGCAGCTGGTGCTGTGCTGTCCACACCACAACACAGCAAGCCACGTGCATGTGGCCCTGGATGGTCCCAACATGGACACAGTTCCAGTGGACATGTTTCCTCAGACAGTACCCAATCTGCACCTCTGCCTGGTAGTGCCTGTGCAACCCCTGGCAGGCACAGGTCACATGGCCATGGCTGGATACCGTGAACTGTAAAACCTGGCCTGTACAGTCTGCAGCTGTCAATAATATCCCTGTGTAGGCCAGACACATGCCAGAATTGTGTGCATACATACACGCACACACCGGAAACATATGTAGGGCACTGCAACACACACATGCATAACATCCACACATGCCCAATTAGATCAAAGGCCCTAACCCACACACATGATGTCATCCAATGGTGCAGCCTAGGCCTCTGGCAAACATTATCACCCTGTACATATGATGATGCCTGTGCCGCATCCCTGTCATCCACACCATCGGTGCAGGGACATGCTCATATGGTCTGATGCACAGAGTGAACAGACTAGGAAGATAAGTGTAGATTACAATTGTTGTGTACTGTTGACAGGCAGCAGACATACCATGTAGTACACATTTACAATGCATTTTGTACTGTTAACAGCAAGTGTCTTGTGTAACAACAGTAACTGCATGTTGGTCATGATGTTCTACTTTCCTCGTTCAGGTCTAATTGCATGTGCCGGTGGATGTCAGTGTTTGTAGTTAGTGTCCCATATGCAAATGTGGACTACTCACAGGTATGTATGAAAATACCAGCATGCACCTTGTAGCTTCCACATCACAGTTAGAATGTCCCACATTCCCAACACGTCTACTGATCCAAGAGCATGATAGCTGTATATTAAGCTACTGTGGCTACAGACATGACATCCAAACTGGGTGACATTACAGGTACAGTTACATGCAGTGGTGAGATAAGAGAGTGGTCTAGCTGATGGCAAGGGTAGAGACCAGTGGGAAGTGTGATGCCTCATTGGGAAGCAGTAATACATGTTCCCATGACAGGATGCGAACACACAACTGCACCTACACACTCAGGTATTCACACACATGTATTCAGAGACACACTAACACACCCACACACTCATGGATTCACCGACACAGTAACACACACTCACACACACAGTTGTTAGTGTTGAGGTGAGGACCCCTGCCTATGTGCAAATCATCATTACAGTACGGTGCACTTACATGGCGCACCACAGAAAATACACATGTACAGGTAGTCAGTATGGCCTAAGATCGGGGACATCAACACGGATAGTAGAGTGCATTGCCTGGATAGGGGAGGGTCTTATCATTTCACTATGGTAACATACATCCTCACTCCAGGGACCGGACAGCTGCACACACACACACACACACACACACACACACACACACACACACACACACACACACACACACACACACACACACACACACACACACACACACACACACACGCACACACGCACACACGCACACACGCACACACATACACACACTGTGGCATTCACTATTGAATACACCTATGTCATGCACATACAGATATCTTACATGTGTGAGATACACACCCCTGCCTATGTCCTGCTTTCTACATTGCAGTCTGTACAGATGTCTACAACAGTGTACAGGAGAGTGAGTAACAATTGAGATGTATTTCCCACCATACGTGACATATATGGACACACACGCAACCACACATGCCAGTACTGTGAATTAAACACCTGCCTATCTCATGATATGTATGACAGACTTACAGCAGTATTGCACACATTACAAAGTGTACTGATGCTTCCTTTGGCAACTATGCTGATATATGCACACGGGAGGTCTTAACTGTTACAGGTGTCAAGTGATTTACCTTCGGTGTCATCCTGACTGCTGTCTATGTTGTATGTGTTGCCCTTCCATTAAAAAAAACATTGCTTAGCGGTTACACAGGTTATTGTAGGACTGCTTGTGACACACCTGTGAGCTGTTCTCAGCAAACATCCATCTGCAAAGATGCCCCACCACTTAGTTATGTCCACACATCTGTCCATAACTGAGGTACATCTTTCCGTACTTTCATCATATCACCATATACAGTTGGCAATGTTGAGACTGCATTGCAACTGCATGATGTACTAAGACACACGTCACCTGCATACATCAGCAACTGCACACGCATGTTATCTGAATGCACACCACTACATGTACATGTGTGTAGGTCCTACAATCCTGTCATTTGGGCATGTTTGTAGGAATTGCAATTGGTGGACATGACACATGGACTGTTGTTTGATATGATAGGTGTAATGGAAGACCAGTACAGAGGGAATGTTACCTCTGTCAACATTGATATCACACATTATGTACTGTTAGCATTCAGCAGCCATGGACCTACATTCCATGTGCATGTGTGTAATGGCTGTAGCCATGTGTCTGCACAAAGGACAACAACACCTATGCTAGTTAAATATATGTTGTATGTGTGTGGCATGTACATTTCCAGGGCAGGTACATGTATGTCATATCCAAACATGAGGGTGTTTACTGGTGTACAGCAACAGTCATCTGTTAATGTTGTAAATAACCGAGGACCCCTGGTATGTGTACAGCTGACCTGGTTACAGACAGGGGTATCATTGCTTTGCATAACACATGATGCAACTGTGTCAGTACATGGGTACTCTGCACAGTTGATGTAGAGCTTGGTACAGTCCACTGGTCAAGGGTCACATGGTGGTGTACTCTTATATGTTCTACCACATGTATGGATGTGTGTTGGTGGTCCGAGGGCATGGTGGTGTCTGAGAGTTACATTCTAGAATGTAGCTTTTGACACTGTGTCCTGCACCTGACTCATCTGTGATGCCTTTTGTGGGGGTACTGTGAGTGGCCTTTATGTATGTGGGGACACCACCACCTGGAGTGGTCCGTACCTGTGTTATGACCCACATGTCTGGTTCTGAGGTATATGGTGGTAGTGCTATTGTGCACTACAGAGCCTTCAGCTAGGTGTTCCTCACTGCACAGATGTCAGTATTTCCCATTGTTGGATCTACAGTGAGCAGCTGTGATTACAGACACTACACATCTAGCACTGGATAGCATAAGCATACAATGCAGTTGTCCTCTAGGTGTCAGGGTGTTATCCTTTGTTTAGGACATTTGCCTTGGAATGGCTCTATATGGGCGAATGCGACTTAGGTATTATCCCTACTCTCTTGAATCATGGATGCATGTGATATGCGACAAAGGCCTTTCTACTTTCAGTAATGTCATCCCAAAATGACAAACACTGGACAACCTTGTAATTACAGCAGGACATTGGATCATTGTGTTGGTCAAGCAGTTGCCACTCCTAGCAAGACATCACTGCGGGTGGTAGTATTGTGCTTGGTATAGAATGGTACATCTGAGGTGATGAACAGCAACAGACATTGTGTATAAGACTGGTGTCAGATATATGTAGTGTAGCATTCCTGCTAACAATGACAACTACTAACACTGAAGTCCATTGCAATGTGTTCTTTACGTCTAACTGTAATAGCATGGTCACTTTGGCCTTCCATGTGTAGAATCAGAGTGCATCCCAGACAGCCCTGTGCTACTAGGTGTATGAGCATGCCCAGTATAACCTTGTGTAGATGGACACATAGTGCATTCCGAATAGTACCTGTGCTACTAAGTGTGTGAGCATGCCCTGTGACACCTTGTGTCGGTTATGTGCCTCTATGTGTATGGGCTTGGCCATTGTAACCCTATATAGTGATAGTAGTCGTCCATTCCACAGATGGGATGGATTCGTACTTTAAACACACAGGTCACAGGTATGTACATCTTAACTGCCAGCATCCCTGATGATGTCCGCATTCCTAGAAGTTCATAATGGCAGCCTTGAAATGTGTAGTCTGTGTGGTGTGACTCGTAACTGTGTAGTATTGTAATAGTGATCTGTAGATAGGCAGGTGTTAGGTTCCCATCCACTGGTGTGTATGTGTATGTATGAGTGTGTCTCCATCTGCCTGAGGACAGAATAATGCTTTTAGACTGCTCACATTCCACACAATTCCTATACCCACCTTTGGCAAGGCTGATGATGTCACCCACCTAGAAATACACCTCTGGGAGTGCTGTGACCCAGTAATCTCGGTTGCGCATTCTGTAACTGCGTTATGCTGTAGTGTGATAAAGTAGTTAGGTCAGTGTTCTAATCCCAGACTTGCCAACTGTGTGTGTGTGTGTGTGTGTGTGTGTGTGTGTGTGTGTGTGTGTGTGTGTGTGTGTGTGTGTGTGTGTGTGTGTGCCTGCATGAGAAAAGTACAATGCTTTGTAGAGTATGCACTCTCTATACAAATCACATGACCACCTTTGTCAATCCTGCTGTTGTCACCCACCTAGATATACACCTGTAGGTGTGCTGTAACCCAGTATTCACCATAGCGCATGCCCTAAAAGCTTATTGTTGCAGTGTGATATGGGCAGTAGGGGGTTGTATACCAGACATGGCAAGTGTGTGTGTTTGGCTGTCAGAGCCTGTGTAGAGGTGGCTGTGATTGTCTAACCACTTGACATGTTGGGGAGTGGATTTTGTAGTTTTCCTATATGGTGTCTGTCTTATGACACATTGGCCACCTCATGAGGAGTACAGCTGTCAGTCAGCCACGGGACTGTGTTGGCAAGCCATACCCCTACATCTGGCAAAAGGCCTAGTGAACAAAGTATGCAACCCTACAAGTACCCGGTATATGTCCTGCACCCATGTGCCATACACAAACACACTTGCCTAGGATATCCCACTATGTTGCTAGTACCATGCACATTGATGACAGATAGTAGGCATGGTGTGAATGCAATGGGCAGAAGAGGACATGGCACCCTGTACAGCGGTACAATAGGCACATATTTGTGGACATTGTGCCTTTACTATGTATCCCACTGGATGCCTGCAACATATGTGGTGCCATCAAATGTGATCCACAGAGGCCATACAATGCCATACACATGTGCCCTGTATGGCCAATGCCACTGGCACCAGAGAATACCTGTATCATTCTATCAATGCAGGTGCAGGGTTGACCTGCTCACTATAAGCAGGTTTCGCCACACCAGGCCAGTAGTGGTATATCGGGGGATAACAGTCTGTGTATACAACATGTGCTTGCCAAACCAGGTACACCTGTACATGTCACTGTACAGTATTGTGGGACATGCACATTCCAGGCAATGTCCATGTGAAGGACTATCAAACACAGACAAGGCATGTATTGCAAAGCTATGGCCATACACATTGGTAACCAGGATGTCAGGGAAGATCATGCATTACCCATCTGTGTGGGACATTGCAGACACTACACCCCTGTACTGCACTGCACACCATTGTTGGGTGACACGATGCCAAGGATTACCCCTCACACAGCCTTGTATAGCCATCTTGCACAGCCAACCACTACACACCCATGAAGCAATTCATACATGCATGTCAGTACTGTCACCTTGTGTCTGTGTGTGGGTTATAATGCTCCCAACCACATTCACTCCCAGTATAACCCTCATTGGCATACCAACAGATGTCAAACACTTTCACATGCCCTAGCCCATTGAACCTCCAGATATCCCCTGTGATGCATGTAGTTCTGTGCATTACTGCAGTGTGACAAACTAAGTAGTTAGGTTGTGTATTTGTGGCCCTGGCAAAGAGTGTCGATGTGAGTCCATTAGAGACTGTGGTTGTGGTGACAATGGCATCCATTCATGTGGACAGCCATGTGTGCCACACATAATGTATGTCTACTATATCTCTGTTGCAGATGTCTCTCACCTACACACATATATGTTCTTATAGCACAGCAACATGTCGGCTTTGTGGCACATGTAGTAACTTCATGCACATGTAATAGTAATGACTAGTCAGTCAGGGGGTTGACCCCTGTACTGTTAGGCGTGTGGCAGACAATGCTTAGGGTTAAGTCTCCAAGCCCTTCTCTGGTGTACTTTGCCTGTCCCACCCACACACTCTCTGGTGGATGTGGAGGTGTACATCTGCTCAGCAGCAGCATGTGTATTGTAAGTGATGGACATGATCAGATGATGGCCTCTGCACCTATTGCATTCCTCCTCTAGCTGATTGCATGTGGAACAGCTGTGATGGTGTTCCCATAGCCATTTGCATGATAAACACAGTACACTATCTAGGAAAAACATGTTGGTATTTGGCCATGACAGTCGCTGTGAGTGGTACCTGGATGTGGTGTTCTGAAACGGCATCACAGATGATATCTGGATGTACCTCAAACATCATACACAGTGGGAAATAGCCTAAAGACAGGAGGGTGATGTGCCACACATGACTACAGCATGTAAGTGTAGCTATGCTGCATTGAGACTACTGCCTGTTTAACATGTTGTGTGTGGTAATGGCTATTCTGCATGTTTTAATACAGACATGACAGTACTCTGTTCATGAAGGACCCCCATCTGTAGGGCCATCTGTGAACTGGTCAGTGTGTGGAACCATTTGTTTCCTGGGAGCAGGACCAGACAGGTACATGTCTGCTGTCATGCGGTCCCGGACGTGATGCGCTGGGAGCTCACTAAAGGGTTCCGAAGCCAGATATGCAAGCTCAAGGGTGGAGTGTCACATTTACAGGGTGATGCTGCCCCTCCTGGACAGCCCCAGGCACTGCCTCCTTTGCAGCCATACCTACTCTCCTTCCCCCACATCCATGGGCTTGTGAATGCCGAAAACCAATCCCCATCTGAGGTGTATCCTCCCACATGTGTCATATACTGACCCTGTATGCTGTCTTGTCTGTGATCCTACCCTGCCTATCCTCCACAGCCATACCTACTCTCCTTCCCCCACATCTGACCCTCACCCTATGGAAACATAAGGCCAATCGGCTCCTAGGACAACATCTGCCCTATACATAGCTGTCCATTTTACACACGTGCCCACTGGACACATGTAACCCTTGTAATATGCATCACAACATACTCCCGTTATCCTCACCCCTGTCCCTCAGGCATACAATCCTGGCATGCACATTACTCCTAAATTGTCCAGGTACACATGATGAGGATGACCCCAGTGTACACACAACACTACCGGTCCCTCTATGGCTACCCCATTTACCTTTATCATGATGATGATGTTGCACACAGCACCTTGCAAGAGTACTGTGCACACATAATGATTGGACAGCTACTGTTGTGTTAATGTACATTACATTCACAGAGTGATGTATATGGCCAATGTACAACTGTTTGTGTGTATGAATGACACATGTCTGTCTGAGGGAGTCTTGAGATTACATAGAACAGCACCACTACATAATACAGGTGTCGCTGGTGTTTCCCGTTTCATTCGTTTGTAATGCTTTGTTGCCACATGGTATGTTCCTGATATATCTCTATATATGTATATACCTATATGCTGGACATAAATACTCACATATACATCTACATGATGGGATACATTCCCATACTGTTGAATGACTGCACTGTATGATATGTTTGTGGTACTGTCCATTGTCTGTATATCTGCCATGGCGTATTGGTAAATCACATTAGCTGTGTGTGCAGGGTCCTGGTTCCAAGCCTTGCAGAGGCTGTTTATTTGGTTGCAGGGCAGAACAAGGCCATTGGATACGGAGGGAGTAAGGCACATTAAAGCAGTTGTGAGTGGGTGTGTTTGGGTTTGCATGGTGTTAAGCAATGCTAACCTCTGGTTACACCTTCTTACACTCGGTTAGCCTGTACATTGCTTTACCAGTGCAATACTCGCATACTGGTAGCCAAATAGGCTTACACCCGCTCACTCCCGCACTTGCAAATGCACTGATATTGGTGCTAGCATCTGACACTCACACCCCTGGGTGGGAGCGAGGACCACAATATTACCTTGTGATGCCTATTACATCGGATTACATGCCTACAGTATCAGGAATGGCTGCCCATTAGACGACGGCATGCTGTTCGACTGTACGGAATCGGCGGCCTGTTCAATGATTTATTCATATTATTTATGTGTTCCTCTTACAATATGCTCCCATCTGGCTGATACATGGGAAAGTACAGTTTTGTACCTACCATAAATGTAGATGTTTGAGTGCTCATACAGCTGCAGTCATCACACTTGGGTTATCCTGCCGTCAGGCGGGTCCTCGGTCGGCCGAATTCCAAAGTCTAGGTCCGGCGTCGGTTGTCGTTGCTTCTTCCCTGACGTCAGTGTGGCAGGGGTATAAAAGAGGCAGCTGATGCCATTTTCTTCAGTATTTCTTGCCCCAGATGTCAGGTGCCCCCAGAAAGGAAGGCAAAACATGATATTATGCAAACATACAAAGTAGATAAATCAAAACAGTAGTTGCAAGCAAATACACCATAAAGGAATACCCCAAATAGGTTGTATGTTAAAGGTGTTGTCATAAGCCCTGTCCTAAGAGGGGATGGAGGGAGGGTAACCTGGACTGCAGCTGTATGAGCACTTGAACACCTACATTTATGGTAGGTACAAAACTGTACTATGTTCATCGTGCATACAGCTGCAGTCATCACACTTGGGTAGAATCCCAAAGCTAAGTAAGGGTGGCAGGTACTAAGCGGAATTAGGAGGGGCTAGAATGCCCTGCAGGACTGCTGTGGCAAAGCCTGCTCTAGATTTTGAGTATAGCGGAAGGTGGTAGTGCTTGGAGAAAGTGTGCACTGAACTCCAAGTAGCTGCTTCCAAAATGTCCTTGGTAGGGACCCCCCTGAGGAAAGCTGCAGAGGTAGCTGTAGCCCTGGTGGAGTGGGATCTGATGTATACAGGCACTGATTTTCCATGAAATGAATAACAAAAGTGTATGCAGTGGGCTATCCATTTTGAAATAGTCTGTTTGGAAATAGCCTTTCCTTGAGCACCTGTAGCATAGGACACAAAGAGCTGCTCAGATTTCCTGAATGACTTTGTTCTGTCCAAGTAATAATGAAGTTGCCTGTGAATGTCCAAGGAATGTAGTAGCCTCTCTCCTTTGTTCTGTGGATTTGGATAAAAGGTAGGTAAATGAATAGTCTGATTCAAAGCTACACTGGATGCTACCTTTGGCATGAAGGTAGGGTTGGTTCGTAAGGAAACCCTGTCCTGGTGGAAAATGATGAATGGTTGCACAGCCATTAGGGCCTGCAGGTCTGAAACCCTGCATGCTGAGGTAATAGCCAGAAGGAAGGCTGTTTTCCATGACAAGTATTGTAACTCTGCTGAAGAAGCCGGCTCAAAAGGAGGCAGGGTCAGCTTTTCCAATATGAAGTTGAGGTCCCAAGCTGGTACTGGTGGTTTCTGTGGGGGTTTTATATTTTTTGCCCTTCTGAGGAACTGCCTTAATAGAGGATGTGAGAATAAGGGAGGATCTGTATTGTATTGTGCTGAAATGGCTGAAGTGTGGATCTTGATGGAAGAGAAGGAAAAGCCACTGTTTAACATCTCAGCTAGGTACTGTAAAATTTGAGGTATATTTATTACCCAAGGATTCTGGCCCTTTGCTGGATTCCAGGAACAAAATCGTTTCCATTTGGCGGAGTAGGTTTTTCTGGTAGAGGGTCTCCTGGCCTTCAAGATGACATCCTGCACCTCCTTAGAGAGGAGAGTTTGTTGGGAAATTAAGGTATTCTCCATGCAGCTAGATTTAATGTTTTGAGCTGGCTGTGAAGGGTTTTGTAGTTGTGCTGGGACAACAGAAGAGGAACTTGAGGTAGGATCCATGGTGGTGAGTGTGACAGGCTCTTTAGGAGAGGATACCAGTGCTGTCTTGGCCAGTCTGGAGCAATGAGAATCATTTGTGGCCTCTCTGCTCTGGTTTTTAATAGAACGTTGGTCAGTAGAGGTAGAGGCGGGAAGGCATAGACTGTCAATGTTGTCCAATTGAAAGAGAGTGCGTCCACTTTCCAGGCCTGTGGATGATAGGTCCTTGAGCAGAATTTCTCCAACTGGTAATTTCTGTGGGTAGCAAATAGATCTATGTCTGGCTGTCCCCATGCCTGAGTTATCTTTGAGAAAACTTGAGGATGCAACTTCCATTCGTGAGGATCTGTCATATTTCTGCTTAAGTTGTCTGTCAGTGTGTTTTCCTTCCCTGGCAGGAATTGTGCCTGTAGTTGAATTTGTAATATCAGTGCTGTGTTCCACAGGGTCATAGCTTGCCTGCACAGGGGGTATGAATGAGTCCCCCCCTGTTTGTTTATGTACCACATGACTGTGGTGTTGTCTGTCCTTATTAATAGCTGGCCTGGATGCAGTAGGTCTTTGAAGGTCATAAGAGCATTTTGCACGCTAGCATCTCCTTTGGTTGATGTGTAGTTGCTTCTCTTTTGGGACCATATTCCCTGAATGCACTGATCTGCCATGTGTGCTCCCCAGGCGTAGTCTGAGGTGTCTGTTGTGACGATTTGAGTTGCTTGTGGTAAACAGAAAGGGAGACCTGTGTTTCTTTGGCTTGCTTGAGCCCACCACAAAAATTCCTTTTGAAGGCATGGAATGAGTGGTATAATTGTTTCCAAGCTGTGGCTGTGTTGAGACCATAAGTTTTTTAGATACCATTGTAGTTTCCTCATATGCAGCTTTGCACATGGTATTAGTAGGATGCAAGATGCCATGAACCCCAGAGCCTGCAGGACTTTGATTGCAGTTAGTCTGGTTAAAGTTGACATTTTGTTGAAATATTGAGACAGTTGCCCTTGCTTGTCTGGTGTGAGGTAGGCCATCTGGGTTGTTGTATTTAAGCTGGCACCCAGGAAAATTATCTGTTGAGAAGGTATTAGTTTTGATTTCTTTTTGTTCACTGTGTAACCCAGGTAGTTTAACATTTTTATTACAAACGCCAGATGCTGCAATAGAATGTCCTTGCTGTCCGCTTGGATCAGGCAGTCGTCCAGATATGGGTAGATTTGTATTCCTTGTTGTCTGCAGAAGGCAATTACTGATGCCAGGCATTTCGTAAACACTCTGGGTGCAGTAGATAAGCCAAAGGGCAATGCAGAGAATTGGTAATGGGTTGAACCTGCAAGAAATCTGAGGTATCTTCTGCAATCTTGTCTGATAGGGACATGCAGGTATGCCTCCTTGAGGTCCAACGTTACCAGCCAAGACTCCTTGCCCAGCATGGGAAGAAGCTGCTGTAATGTGAGCATCTTGAATTTTGGTACCTCTAGATATGTGTTTAGAATAGATAGGTCTAAGATGGGTCTCCAATTTTTGTCCTTCCTTGGTACCAGAAATAGTCTTGAATAAAAACCTTGACCTTGTTCTTTTGCAGGTACCTCTTGAATTGCTTTCATATCCATGAGAGCGCAAATTTGTCTTTGTGCCTCTGCCCATTGATTTTGTGGCAGGTTTGGCATGCCTCTCATTTTTGGAAGGGTGTGAAAGTGAAACCTGTAGCCTCTGTCTATAATATCCAGAATTCATTTGTCTTTTGTAACAATGTGCCAGTTTTTTTGAAAATAAGGCCAGTTTTCCACCCAAAGGTGCTGCCATTATAGCTTTGTTTGGCAGGCATAGGGGAAAGTCATTGTGTTTGTTTTCTAAATGACTGTGGTCTATCTTCTCCACCTCTTGGGGTTGGTGCTTGCCACTGTCTACCTCTGTAAGATCCTTGAGGTTGTACTCTACCCCTTGGGCATCTGTATCTGCCCCTTTGGGGTCTGTCCGTGGCTGGAAAGGACCAATTTTTTGAAGGCCAGTTTCTGCTGAAGCATGGAGGCTGCACCTGCAAGAAATCTTTAACTGTTTGCATCGATTTTGCTTTTTCCTCCATTTTCTTTAGTACCTCCTCAGCTTTAACACCGAACAATACATCTTTTTGAAGTGGTGCATCTAATAACTTTGCTTTGACATGATCTGGTAAGATTTGCTCTTTGAGCCAAGCATGTCTACATATGACAGACCCCGTGACAGCAGCTCTACATGAGGTTTCTAAAGCATCAAAACCACACTGCAAGGTATGTTTCCCCACTTGCTCTGCTCCATGCAACAAATCCTGCAACTCTTTCAAATCTGATTGTTCTGTTTGTGTCATTTTGCTTTTCAGCTGAGATAGCAAGACCTGTTGGTACTTTAACATATGAAATTGACAGTTTAATGCCCTCATGGTTAAAGTGTCTGATGTATACACCTTTTTTTCCCACCTTTCTAATGCTCTGGAATCTCTCTCTGAAGGTAAAGGGTTTTTAGCAGTAGAGGCCTTAATCCCCTTGGGACCCTGTGAAATTGTTTCTTGGTCAGCAGTATGGCTTTTATAAAGGAACTGGTGAGAATCAGGAACCCAGTAATATCTGTCTGGTTTAACAGGGGCTGGAGGTAAAGAGTCTGGATTAAGAATGGCTTCTGAGTACACATCATCCAAAATATCTAAAACAGGAGGGATAGCTAGGGGCCTATGCCGGGGAAGCAGTAGAAATTCCCTGAGCTTTTTCTTGGAATCTGAGTAATCTTGGCCTTCCCAGTGGAAGTGCTCTCTCAATGTATGCAGGGTTTTCCCAAAAGAGTAGTCCTCAGGGGGGGAGACTGAGGGAATAGACTCCTCAGAATCAGAGTCTTCAAAAGGGGAATAGGCATAATCCTGGTCCTCAGAAAGGTCTGAGGTAATAGAAGCCT
>NC_056735.1:890870696-890923432 GCF_019279795.1 Protopterus annectens
ACACCACTACACATGCGCCACTTCTTACTGCTCTGGACACATCCCGTATGTTGGCTCACTCCAAGTATATTTAGACGTCCCAAGCTTATAGTCCTGGGACATACATTCATATAATGGTCAGGGTGCTCAATTAGTCTTCCAATTCGGCTTGTCCGAATGGTGACTGGGACTGCCCTGTACCTGTTTGAAAGTCAGACTTAGCACGTGCAGACAGTTAGTCCCACTGTTAGCATCCTACCTGTGGTTGGGGATGCAGGAGGTTTGCTCACCTCTGGTTGGTTTGATATGACAGCACTAAATACTATGGGAGGTTCTATATCTCTGTCTGTACATTCACATGCATATACACCTACATGTTTTTTTACAGTTCCCATACTGCTGAATGACCACCAGTTACCGTCGCGCATACCTGCTTACGTCTGCTTTAAGGTGCCATAATCACCCTATTTCTGACTGCCATTATTGTAGGCATCATTTAAAATTAGCATCCCTTGCATGGCTTTGACCTGGGAACAGGAACAGCATAGTCACTGGTTCTACCACTAAACCGTCTGTGATACATTCTGTATGGATGGTAATTCGGATATATGACTTTACTATATGCATTCCACAGTACTGGCAACATATGTGACAGTCGGTTGGTGTACATATGTATAGTACATGTTACTGTTCATATGTTTCTGAGAGGCATATGTATATATTTGCAAGTATACATATTTATGAATAGGACACATACTTGACAACTACTTATATGCATGTATTTGTGATGTGTAGCTATGCGAATGTAAGTATGTACATTTATAGATATATGACTACATATCTGGAGTTATACATGGCCAAGTATATGAACAACTGCATAGGGGAGGTACCTGTACCATTTGTATACAGGGGTTGTGTGCATCATTACGACGAGGAACCTGGATGGGGTATACACTTTGTGGACATGTACTATTTGGAAGATGGCTATGGGGAAGCTTCATGGGAACATGTGAAAGGTATTTATTCCCGATAATGCACATGGGGAGATGTGCATCATGGTCAGGTGTTTAATCCCAGGTCGTAGGTTCTGCTGGACCAGGTGGAGGCTGAGCAGTGCTGTGGTCAGGTACTGCCAATCTGACTTGTGCCTTGTTGGGTTGCCACCTTTTCAAATGCCTAAAGTGGGACATGTTTTGTACAAACGTCAGATTTTGCAAGGCAAAACATACCCACAGCCAGTACAAAGGACAGAACTTCACCGTTTTGCCTACATAAATGCTTATTCTTGTAGCATTTTAGTTGCTTATTCTGTTTCTTATAACATTTAGGTGTTTCAGAAACAGAATAACTGTTTTATGCAACTATTACATTAAATATAGAAAATATGTTTGTCCTAATATCGCAGGACATTTGTCATTTTTTTTTCAATTTTTATGCAGTACACAACTGGCCAAAGAGGGACTGTCCCTCGCAAAGTGGGACAGGTGGTAGCCCTAGTGCCCGGATGTCAACGGGGGTGGACAACGTGTTATGCCACAAAGTCAAATCTTGAGAACAGACACTTATCTCATGAGGGATGTCTAAAAATTGTGAACAACGGACCCCATTCAGCTGGCTATTCGAAAATGTGGTAGGGTTATGCATGCATGGAATACCTAGTATGTAAACCTTTAGACTGCCTAGGGTGCAACTGCCTGCTAGATGCGGGTAGGGGACACTATGTGCAGATATGGCTGCGCCAAGCTAGCAGCCTGAGTATGGGTGGTTTTGGTGGACGTTCAGCAAGGGGGGGGGGGGTTGTGTGCTGTGGAGGGGATGATGGGTATTCAATTATGTATCCAGGTGTGTCCGAGTTGGATGGCTCAGTTCAGGCTAGACCATTATGTGGGTGTGAGCTGGTAACATTTCTGTACATGTGTATCGCACATTTTAATGTTCATATGTTTGTGGGATTGTGTTCTGCAGTATGGCCTGTCAGGGTGTATTGCAGATGTGAATGTATGTTCTTTGGTTTCCTTTCTGATTCACCTGCTGCTCCCTCGTACACCTCCAGTTCACCTGTTGTACATCCGACCCAGTCTTCCCTTGGTGAATTATTACATTACACGTCACCCCCCCCCCCCATATTCCACACACACCATCCATCCCTTCTCTGGTTGATGGCCCATGGCACAGACAACAGAACACATTGCATACTTTACATATCTCTGGTACCAATATGGTTGTGAGGACAACCCTGGCATATTTGATCTTCCACATGCTGTACTTCACGCACATAGGTATACGAAAATACCTATCTTTCATGACATGGTAGGTAGACCCGGGTAATACCCATTCATCTTTGGGCCGTCCAGACAGGGATGACCTGGACCATGAATGGGCAGATATTGAGCGAATGCTCTGACCATTGGTAGGGTTGCCACCTTTTCAAATGGCCAAAGTGGGACATCTTCGGGACACACATCAGATTTTACAGGCCGACACATACCCACGGTCAGTACAAAGGATAGTACTTTACTTTTATGCCTAAGTGAAAGCTTATTCTTTTATTGGTTTAGTTGCTTATTCTGTTTCTTGTAACATTTAGGTATTATAGATACAGAATTAACTATTTTATGGAACTATTACATAAAATATGGGACATAATTATGTCCTACAATCGCAGGACATTTGCCATTTTTAATATTTGTGGTAAGGATACGACTGCCCAGAGAGAGACTGTCCCTCACAAAGTGGGACAGGTGGTAACCCTAACCATTGGGCTAGGCTTAGCAAAGGGCAGCGGTGCGCAAACACGCTGCATTTCGCTTTCACTTGGTATAGCAATTAACACTACAATGGAATACGGGAACGGGGTTTTAAATGTCATTTGTTCAAGGGACGGTAGCTCAATATTCAGCTACGTGCCTTTGTGTTTACTTTTTATTTTGGTGTTCACGAAACTGTCTTGTATGCTTTGCATACATTTCAGTATCCACGGACACTGACAGGAGTGATTACTATTAGAGACAGGCTGTAGTAGTCAGCATTTTAGGTTGCGCATCTGCAGCCGACATGTTCACGCCTCCGTGCAGTGCTTAGACACGCCCCCTGCACTCGCGCACGTTTCCAATGCACGTGGACATTGCGGCAGTGCACCTTCATTAATATGCATGTGGTGCTGCTGCACCATCTCTACGCCGCACGGTCGGCATAAGGTTAATGCCGTCCTTGCGCCGAGCTTAATGAATCCCGGGGACTATTTCATGCAATTTTACCTGTTACCATATAAGGGTATTTTATTACTATTCTGATTGTATATAGTTGAAGTTATGTTCAGATTGTATTTTTTCTTTTTTTTTGTACTCTTTTGCTTGCATCTGTTTTCTTTTCTGTTCTTTTTTAAATATGAATAATCTCAATAAACATTAAATTGGAAAAAAAAAATCAGCCATTTAATAAGCACTGATTTGCATTAAGTTATATAACTCATGGCTAAGAATGGTGGTTTGATGAGCTTATGGTAAGTCACCTGTATTCCAGTCCAAAAAATGTAAAGCCCCAAATCACTCTCCATACAGGTCAAAGAAACTTGCAATATACAACAGAGCAACATGTGCAGAAAAAAAGCAGTGATAACCAATATCACAAGTTTATTGTACTTACTGGTAAAGCATTACCAAATAATATTTGATTAAACACATTGGTTTAAGAACCAACAGGCAGGTCTATAGAGGATGCCAACAGTAATCGATACTATGAAGAAACAACTAGAAATGTAAAAAAAATGGTTGCAGTTCACTATGCCAGAAAGCAGATGTCAGTAAAATAGAACTCTAAATACTACCATCACAAGTTATATGAATATCTGAATTTAAGCGAAAACAAATAATTAATAACTACAGCAATTAAATATGATTACAGCATGAGTTATGATATTATATACTCACATATGCTGAGGGCTGAGTCATGTTAGTGGAGCATGATGACTTATTAACACTGGAGTAGGAGTGAGAGTAAAAGACCATAATGTACATCCTAGCCTTGTATTTTAGCTGTTACACAGTTTTATGGATACTTTGTAGTTTTCCTCTCTGCTCATGTTTGTAAGAATATAAGTTTCAAATGGATTTTGTCAGCTTTGTTAATGATCAGTTTAGTTTGTTGAGCTATTTTTAAATGTAAAATGTGTTTTAAAATGTTTACAGCAGTCACTGTAAAAATACATAGTTCTGTTTCCAACAATTACATTATAAGCAGTCTACAAGCATATCTCACTGATTCCTGACACATCACAGAGTCGTGGATATGAACTGTCCTACAAGAATACCTATGACAGAAGTCAGATAAAGAAAGCATTTAGATATATAAAAAGAAGCATGTGAGTGAGCTTGAAAGAACTCCACTTATGTGACCAAATAATGAAACAATAATCCATATGAACTAGTGCATTATGGTACAGAGCTGATTAGCAATGAATTAAGAGCAGCACTGCATGACATAGTTACTCATTAGATACTTCATTAGCAGAAATCTCACAGTTGGCATAATGACCAACTCTGTGCAACATAAGTCATGAGAGCTAATGAACATATTAGCGAGCATGTAACAAGTATGTGACAGTACACATTCAGCCTCTACAAGCACAATCAAGAGCCCTGATAAGGGCTGCATAGGAAGGTCCCTACTAATTTATTGCTATAGGTGTGAAGGAAATGGTTGTTTATGGCAGTCAGAAAGGGGGAGCAAAGGAGCTTGCAGTGCTTGTGATGGGGTAGGGAATAAAGGATATATATTTTATGGGATGCATGCCATTCTTCTTTATTATATAGATGGATGCAGAGGAAAATTAGGAAGGGGAGGGTATGGGCTGGAAAGATGGCATGGGACTCATAGCATGGGCAGACAAGCAAACAAATGCAAAAAGAATACAAAACTAACAAGTGAGATGTTGACACAAATATGGGAACACATAGGAAAGGCAAAACCAGACTAAGGAAGACAGTTTGTGATGAGGATGACTGAATAACACCTAGGCAGGAAAGTGAAACACAAGGAACTGGAACATCATTATGGGGAGACAGCTGACTATGATGTTGCCCAGTGCCACACTAAGCCAGAAATCAAGTCATCTCTGTGATCACCATCATGGCAAGGAACAACCACTAATGGGCTGTTGGTCAGAGCCAGGCAGCCATGAAAGTTTGCCAAGTGCATAATGATGTGCTCCAACTAAAACATTGAGTGTTTACTCAATGGTCCAACAATGCCATCACCAGGCATTCCATCTTCTGACATGTGATACATCATGACCCACCTGGGGCACTTCATAGGGAGCCTACAGCCCCTACCAGAGATGGACTACCAGAGATGGACTACCAGAGCCCACCAAGGAACTATCTAGGTTGCCTTTCACAGGATGCTTTATATGGTCTACAGAAGGCAGACAGACAGCTAGAAAGCTGGCAGGTGAAGGCAAAACAGGTAGTTTGTGAGGTGCCAGTTAACACGCAACATCCACAGCCATTGCACACACTGCAAAAAAATATATGAGCATAATTGGGACAATCTAAAGATCAAACAACAAATAAGAAGAAAAAGGACAGTGACAAAGGGATGTGCACTACACTATGTGGTATAACATTCCCTGGAATAGGAAAATGCTGTCATATATGCAATTACATGAAATGCCATACACTTTTCAGATCACACAGAAATGTGTCTCGATGGTAATGTCTGCATGCTGCTTAACTGAACCTTCTGTATGCATGCCATGTGAATGCACATGTAGGGCAAATAGTGACTCCAAGAGCCAATGGAAATTTACCAAGGAAATCTCTGGTGTCATGTGTTGTGTACAAGAGAGCTGCAATCATGTGGCAGAGATGACATACTGGATTGATACCTACCCACCTGGAACAATGATGGCCATGCCCATGGAACACCGCCACAGAAGACAAAAACATATTTTAAGTATAGGGCACAGGCACCAGGTAGTGGCAATGTAACATGTTATAGGACATCCACAATTAAATGACAAATGACAGTCTGTAAGATGCAGGACCAGTATAACTGGCTCTGGCAGCAGCTTTAAATGGCCATTGGATAGGCTAGGTTAGATAGGCAGACTAGTGCACCATGCATGAATTGCAAGGAGAAGGCTTTGGTCAGTGCAATGTAGAGAGGCAAACACTAGTGTGTATCTTAGATACCACTTCCTGCCATCATCGTAGAACACCTACTGTTAATCCAGTCATCACTACCAGACCACCAGAAACAATTCACAGAGACAAGATAAAGAACAGAATGGGTCAGTCTAAATTGCCAATGTTTGAACTAACAACAGTGCATAAATATGCAATAATACAGTTACATAAAATATTTTTTCAGCCATTGTATCTGGAATATATACATACACCCGGGCCAAGGAGAATGCTGCCTATGCCTTCTGTAGATCAGCTTGTGCTCAATTTCATTTGGAGCTTCAACACATAGAAAAGGAAAGAGGGTCATGATTCCTATGTCTTACACATGATTATATGGTTATGCCTAAATAATCACAATTAATCATCTGTTCATGAGTATGTAGTATAAAATTCTGGTGTACCTTTTCCTAACTTCCTCATCCCATTGGCTAACAATCTTCAGTAGTACTTCCTTTGATGACTGTATCCATTCCTTCACTGATCACCCATGTGTTTAATACCTGTGGCATCACTCATCCCCAAGGCAGTACCAGGCATCTTAACTTGTACTGGGGACTCACATAAGAGTCAGCTGTCTCCCCATAATGATGTTCCAGTTCCTTGTGTTTCACTTTCCTGCCTAGGTGTTATTCAGTCATCCTCATCACAAACTGTCTTCCTTAGTCTGGTTTTGCCTTTCCTATGTGTTCCCATATCTGTGTCAACATCTCACTTGTTAATTTTGTATTCTTTTTGCATTTGTTTGCTTGTCTGCCTGTTCAGAGGCGATCTGTGTCTGACGTATAAAGCCATGTCCAACCCGAAATTAATGGACATGCTGCACCTCAGAAAATCCAAATCCTATCGAGCTACACGCTCGAGAGACCTGAACCTCAGCACTGAAATAAATAGGACATGCTGGAGGGACAGATTCATAACCCAGAGGCTCCCTTCACTCTGGAATAAAATCCCAGTCCAGGTTAGGCAGAGTCCCTCATTGACTCTCTTCAAGAGGAATCTTGATGAGTGGATGGGAGATCGGAGGTTTACCCCGGGTATGACTTCTGTGTCACTGTTAGACAGAGGCACAGTATACTAACCTCAAAAAAAGGGCATAGCAAAATTAATTTAAAATGGGTGGCGAAAGCCAAACACATTCTGGCTAGGCTTATAAATGCCCTAGGGCAGATAACCTAGTATGAACCCATGAACCTATGAACATGGTTCCAGTTTCCCTATGTCCATAATTGAGAAGTATAAAAAGATCTTCACTTCCTTTCTATTTCATAAGGGAGCCCTTCCCCAGTCAGTAACCACAAAAGCCATGGCCAGTTCTTAGGTTAGAATCTTGATGAAATTGGTAGCAAATCATGTCAAGCTACTAAGTGGCATCATGTGATATGCATCAATGGAAACTAGGGGCAGCATAGCAGTGTTTAGTGTTCATAGCTACAGATAGATGAATAGTGTGGGTTCAGCTTTGAGCCCCCTTCTGTTCACCCTTGTGATGGACTACGTTAGCAAGCAGGTTGGGGGGGGGGGCAGATCAAGAAAGTTGCTGTATGCAGATACTGTGGTATTACAGGCAGACTCCAAACAAGAACTTCAGCAAATGATAGGGGAATGAAATATAAAACTGAAGGCACATGGGATGAAACTGAGTAGAGGCAAGACAGTAGTTATAGCTGCAAATGGGGGAAAACAGAAAAATCTGCAAACTGAGATACAAGGGAAAATAGTGGAACAGACTAACAGCTTCAGTTATCCGGGAGTAGTGGTTGAGGAGTAGGGAAGTCGGAAAGAGGAAGTCAAAGCTAACATCAGAGGGACTGCAGCCAACTGGCACAGATTATTAGGGGTAGTGTATAACAGAAGAATGCCAAAGAAGCTGAAAAGTAAGCTATAGAAAACAGTGGTAGAGCCAATATTGGAGTATGGTACAGAAACCTGTGCACTGAAGGCAGAACAGTTTGAGAAGGCTAAAGATGATGGAAAAGAAGTGCCTGAGATGGGATAATGTATGATGTGGGACAGTCAAAGAAAATGAAGAAATCAGAGCAGAAGGCAATGCAGCTCCATTTGCTGAGAAGGTAAATGAAAACAAATTATGGTGTTTCAGACATGAGCAGGAAAGCAAAAAACAAACCAGTGAAGAGGATTTGGGAGAGACAGGAAGACATCAAAAGGAAATGAGGGTGTCCATCAAAGAGATGGATGGGTTGTATGGGAGAAGTCCTGCAACAGTCATGCATGACCATTGAAGAAGGTAGAAGAGTGGCACTGAATTGAGAAAGATGAAGACAGTTGATGCAATACCCAGACCCCATACAGAGAATAAAAAAAATGAGGTTGATGACAATGATGATAATGAATAGTGTGCTATGGTTGTGCTTAGGGCATGAAAGGCCTGGTTATTTATATACATGTGCGTATGTACCCAGTGCAACCCCTATCCCTGTCTGTAGTTACACTATAGTGCCCTCTAGGCACACAAAACTGATTAATACAACAGCATGCTCGCAG
The DNA here is from genome assembly GCF_019279795.1 of Protopterus annectens. Lineage (NCBI taxonomy): Eukaryota > Metazoa > Chordata > Ceratodontiformes > Protopteridae > Protopterus > Protopterus annectens. Next base: position 890,879,363 of record NC_056735.1, read on the forward strand.
ATGTCACTTATTGTCCCATTCATGTGGAATGTACTTTTCTGTCATTTATGCATGTTTGTGGGCAGATTTGAGCCTCACTGCATACCACTTGTCTAGCATGCATTGCACAAAATGCTTAATTCAGTTACAATTACACTTTATTGCTTCCTTGGCATATTATCATGCTACAAGCCTGAAAACTATATGATAAAATCAACATCAGCAATGCAGTTTTCATTGCACTAAATGATTATTAACCAGTAGGATATTAGAGTGACTGTTCTTGGAATACAAAGGCAGTCAAAACACTTGTAGTAAGGGCATAGAAGTCAATTATATGTACTGTGGTCAATTGCATATGTGAACACATGCCTTGTTGGGGAGATTTGTTTTAGTAAAAGCTTTAACCAATTGCATTATTCTGCCTATACTTTTCTTTCCTATTTTGGATCAACCTACCCAATACTAACATAAAGCTATTTGGGCCATCTCCCTCCCACATTCCATTGTCCACGTCATTTACTTCTAGCATAAGTCAATGTGACTGATTCATCTAGAGCCAGTTTTAGGAGGTAAGAAGCTAACCCTAACATGATGTGCAGTCTGTGATCTGTGTTCTCCTGTATAGGAGTGTACTGCATATCATAGTTAATGCCTAAGGCAGTTGGTCTTTACAACTTTTCGCATGATAGGTAATGCCTAAAGTACATGCTGCTGCCTGTGTTTCCATATTTGGTGAGTTTGAGGTGGAAGCACCCAGCATGCTTTTGGGAGATGGGAGGAACCCATAGAAACAACTTGCAAACTCCAGCCATTGGCCAAAGGTCTGGATCAAACCTTGTACTTTGTATATGAGAGAGGAGGACCTTAACCATTATGGCAGCTATGCTCCCATTGATGATGGACTACATTAGTGAACAGATCTCAGAGACAGATCAACAAAGTTGCTGTATGCAGACTATGTGGCATTACAGGTAGACTCTAGGCAAGAACTTCATCAAATGATAGGGGGATGGAATGCAAAACTGAAAGCATACAGGATGAAACTGAGTACAGATAAGACAGGTGAAATGGTAGCAAATGGGGGATTCTAAAGAAGCTGAAAACTGAAATAGAAGGGAAGATAGTGGATCAGATTAACAGCTTCTAGTATCTAGGAGGAGTGGTTGGGGAGAAGGGAGGTCAAAGCTGGAATCAGAAGGGCTGCAGCCAACTGGCACATAATACCAGGGGTAGGGTGTGAAAGAAGAATGCCAAAGAAGATGAAAAGTAAAGTGTACAAAACAGTGGTGCAATCAGTAATACTGTATGGTACAGAAAGCTGGGTAGTGAAGGCAGATCAGCTAAGGAAGCTAGACATGATGGAAATGAAGTACGTCCAATGTGCTGTAAGTGACCCTGTGAAAAGTGGGGTTGCTTTTGTCAGCAGATGATTACTTTTAATGTAAGTTAACCCCAAACATAACTAAATTCCTAATCTATACAGTTTAACTTATCTTGTACATTTAAGTTCCTACTAGCATCACTACTATTCTCTTGCATTTAAACCAGAGATACTACCCCCTTACAGACAGGTCAACCTACCCCTTTGAATGCTAACAATACAAGTTGGTTCTGTATTTAACTCCCAAAATTATTTGAAATTTGTACTACTTTATTAACTTACTAAAACAGAAAACAGCTCCACTTAAAAATAATTGACTATGGGAACATGCACCTAAACAAAGGTCTGAATGCAATCACTATAAAGTTGCTTACCTAATCATCTGTAAATAAATGGATGTTAGTAGAAAGATGTATAAATACAGAAAAAAATCATATTGAAGCACTATTTGAAACCTGTCTAAAAGTTGACTTCTGTCTCTTCTTCTTGATCCTTAGCAAGAATAACATACACAATGACTATATACCAGGTGAAAGACATGGTGGTTGTGCTTCTCTCCTGATACAAAATGACAGCTACTTGGAAACCAAGCACATCTCCAAAAGCAAAACCAAGAATGACAAAAGATCCTAACTAGATATACACCTAGGTAATGCTGAAAGGACACACTGCCCTGCAGATATCAACAATTTATACCCCTAACCTTCTTCACCCACAACAATATAAAATTTATAAATGATGTATTCCCTGCCATAATTCTCCATAACTCTATATTACTAGGGGAATTTAACCTGAATACTGTATGTCCAGAGGCCTTGCAACTGGCCAGATTGCTCCAATTCAATAGTTTGTACCAACTTGTTAAACGACTAACAAGACCAAACCACCTAACTGGGAAACACTTCACAATAAATCTTATTCTACCAATATAATTACATAGATGTCTAAAGGTCACAACACCTCTTAATAATGTAAGTGACCATTGTCCACTTTTTTTCCATTTGTTCTTTTAAAACAAGATAGAAATCTCCAAAAATAGTCACAGGCAGACCCATTTCAGAAGCAATTTGATTATGTTCTTCTGTCCATAAGATGGACATTTTTTAAAATCTTTTACTTTTTATGATCCCAGTGTTACTCTAAATTCTTTGGCATTGTTCTACAAAGGCAGGCACATTATTTCCTATAACTCATAAAACTAAAATACTCAAAGGCTTAGATGACAGGTATGCCTTTGTCTGATAGTAGAATTAAAGAAGTGCATGCTGGAAAGCGATACATTCTGGTAAACTTGAAAATAAAACCCCAACAACACTGTCCTTCATGAGATCTACCTAGAAAAATGGAATATCCACAAACTCAGATAAAGCTACCTGCCTCTAGGAAAAAGCAAACCACCCTTTACTCCTCTCCTAAACACTTTTTGACATTTAAAGCATTTAACAGGATCTTTAAGTGACTCAAATAACAATGTCCACTCAAACCACTTAAACAATACAACAGCCACAAAATAGCCACAAAATATAAAAACTTCCTAATCTCATCTACTGAAGCTTTCTATTGCCAAAACGTTTGTGCAAAAAGTCTCAGCAACAACACTTTCAGAAAAAAAGCTAACAGTGTCCCAGTAACATTAAATTCCACTCTTTCATTGAATATGCCCCTAGATTTTACTTTAGATAGAGGTCATGTAAAAAAAAGAACTACTAGAGAAACTAAATACTACTTTTGCTGTTAAGTTCAGTAAAAATCACCTTTCCTTTCTGACAATATCAGCTGCTAGCATTGTTAAGCCCCCCAACACACACACACACACGCACACACGCACACACGCACGCACGCACGCACGCTTGCACGCACACACACATATGTTTCCTAACTTCAGGTATCTTTCCCAAATCATTTGTTCTTAAAAAATTTTTTTTTAAAAACTGCTCTACAAACAACTCTTTGAGCATATCAACAAATATGGGTTGTTGTGTGCTGGTCAACATGGATTCTGCAGTGCCTTTAGCACTATGACAGTCCTCTATAAAGTTGCCAGTGACATATATTGCAAAATGAATGAGAGTCTGCAAATTAGTTTACTCAGTGCATATGACAAGAGCATTTGAAAGCATAAATCATAATCTCTTTGCTGCTCAAACTTCAGAAACTCAGCTTTTGGAACAGCATTCTGAACTGGTTGCAGATTTATCTTTAAGGTGTTCTTCAATCAGACCTTTTCTGAGCCACACCCTTGTCCTTACACTAAATCCTTTGACCTTTACACAACACATACATAAAGTCATCAATTCCATCAGCACAGCTCAGACTCTGCTACAAGACATCTCATTTACTATCCCCAGAAGCCTGAAGGCCAATAGCAAGGGACATCTTTATACTAGAATATAGTTTACCTGTGTTAGTCCTGCAGTCTGGAACAAATACTCAAAAGCTACAAGTGGTGGAAAGCAAGCATTTAGATTATCATTCCCATCAGACACACTTACAAATCATTGTACTCTTTTTAAAAAAAATTTAACCAGGTGCTAATTCAAGTTAGGCCATATTTTATTTTTGGCTTATTGTTGTTTAAAATACTGTCAATGGGACATCTCCCCAAAGTTGCAGATTAGTGAGTACAGCAATAATCTCAGAGAAAGCTATGATGATGCCATCAAACTTGTTAGACCTAGGTTTAGGTTCATAGGTTCATAGATACTTGCTAGGCTGATGACCCCCAGGGGTCTTTTTAAGCCTAACCCTGCTTCTCAAATATCTCCACTAAAGTTTGTTTCTGTATGTTGTTTAATGGGGTACATTTAGGCTTGGGGTGTCAAGCCTTTACATTTTTATAAGCCTAGCCATACATTCCCATCTAGTGTTTAACCCTTAAATTCTAGATACAAGTAACCTCGAGATAAGCAGAAAGTCTTTAGCCCTTATATTTTTGATACAGATAACCCAGAGATAAGCAGAACATTTACATGCTGCACCTATCCATGCGAAACAAGGGTATAAAACAGGGGGAAATTTGAGGTTATCCATCCATTCATCCAGATTACATTTGATTAGTAAAACAGAAATACTTTGCTTTCTATGTGTGAAAACATTATTCCAAAGTAGTGATATTCTCTGTGATACATATCTATCCTTCCAACATTCTACTTATATTGCAAAAGAGATTTAAATCTCTTGAGTGAGTATTTGTGCCCCCATTGCATGGGCGTGCTTATGCCCTGATTGCATTTGCAAATGTACAGTAGATCTGCCAGGACAGAGTCTTTTGAGGTTCTTTATGTGAGGCAGAGATCGCCTCTCAGTAGCATGTATGGCACTAAGAAGAAGGCTCCTGCTATGAGGGGATCTGCATAGTTTTTATGACTTAAGCCCTTGCTTTCCTTGTTGAGAAGGTAATGTGAGTGTTCAAGTAGAGTCAAATATTTGGGCACGTACATTACCAAAGAGAACATTATACCCAATGATCAGCCTTAAAAGTGCTGAGTGAGGCCTAATATAGGTCTAACATAGGTAAAAGAAAGCCATATCTAGACTAGGACCAGCTGTTTGGAATCATTTACAGTCTCAAATAATTAAAGAGCAGACGGTGAAATTATTTAAAGATAAGCTTAATGAACATTTGGGCAAAGAATGAAAATATGTTTGCTTTCAAGAGAATGGATAACAACAAAAGCTGTATGATGTTCCTTTGTACATATAACTCCTGTGATTATATTATCTATGGAAATTTGTTACCTTGTGAAAGTCTATAGCCCTGTGCTCTACTTGTTTATATTATGTTATCTATACTATAACCTGCAATCACTGTACTGATATTATATTGACACTATTCAACATGTTGTTGTAAAGGATCTACTATAAGTTCTCACATACTTGCTCAGTACACTTGCTTGCTGAGACGTACTCAAAAAGAAAATGCTTGAACTCCCACTAAATCACATAATTCCTTAGCCCTCCTAACACCCTATCCTATAATACTTATAGCCCTACCAGAACATTAACACTAACCCTATAACTTGTTTCCCACTCTGTAAACCTGAAATCCTCTTCCTTTTCCATAACTGAACTACTCCCTTCTTGCTCCCTACTCATAAAACCACCTTCCCACTTCCTAACCCTAAAATGACCTTATGACTCCCTAAACCTAAATTCCTGCTCCCTACCCCTAAGACTCCCTTCCTACTGCCTAACCTAAACCACCCTTCCCGACCAGTGCACTAATCCACATTCCCACCCTCTCCCACTCCCTCACCACAGCAGCTGCATTTATGTCATGCTAACTCAAATAATGTGTTGAGATAAGCACCAGCATCTGTTTGCCTAAACTCATATTTGAGCTCAAGTAAGAGCTGTAGACTACTCAAGCTGCATGACACACATATCCCTGGTTTCAAGACTATGGTTTTAGATCGCTTGAGACTTGAGTGTTTGTAGTATACCCCTTATAAACCAAATTCTTTGTATGTTTTAGAACTTATGCAAATTGTGTTGAGTACTGCATAGTAGGATTATTTCTCTGCAATTTTATATTTTGTTTTCAGTGTTGGATATTTCTGTTTTGGTCTTAAAAATCTAGGTTGTGGCAGAAAAAAGTCAATAGAGTAGTCTGTCTAACTGCTTAAATTGAAAAATAAAATAGAAATAAATAAATAAACCAACAACCTTAGGAGGAACTCAGGGGATGTACATAACATAGGAATGTTTTGCTGTGGACCTCACCATACTGTTGTATTTGACTCTTGCTAAGGAAGAAGTGCAAACAACACAGGAAAATTTTTTTGTTGTTGTCTTTTGGTGTGGTAGAATAATGCAACATGCTGTCAAAGTGCATAGGTACCACATAGGAGCAGACAGTAGCAGCCATCCAAATATAAGGTGGAGGCCAAACATGGAGTAGTAGAGAGAAATAGTACATTGTCCACATAGCATGATGCACTGCCATCTACACTCACAGTGATTGCAGTTCTATCAAGTGCATTGTGAATTTCATGATGCAGTGGAGGCACATCTGTGTCCAGCAATAGGCAGCTGTCCCACTATAGGGACCTGTACAGCTGACCAGCTCCACTACATTGGGTAGGTTGTCACACAGTACATGCTTACTTTGTCTATAGGAATGGGAATCATAAATTTGGATACTGTTGATATTGGTGCCCAATCACTGACAATAGCTGGATGTTCACAGTTGCAAGATGAGATGGCTCATAAGAAGTGCAAACATCTTGGGAAGTTCTTCCAGGTAAAGATGGATGTATGGACATATTGCTGCTGGCCTTCTGTGTTCATAGCTGGCAGTTTATGTAGACATACAAAATGACCAGGCATTCAGCAACTAAATATAGTAGGTCCTTTTTTGCAGAGGGTCAATGTTGTTAGTGTCATAACAGATGTGCACTACAAAGTGAGAACTTATAAATACTGATATGTATCCAGTTTAGTCAATTTTCTGACATGGGGGAATTATTTGTTTTGAGGAAAGTGATTTGTTTTGAGGAAGGTGATATATATTTTTTTTAAATTTGTCTTTTAAGTAACACGGCACCGCATCATGTTTTTGTCCTTAGTTGTTGTTGTGTCTTTCGGCTTTTCCCAGTTAGGGGTCGCCACAGCGGAACTCCGGTCCGCTAATGATTGGCAGTAGATTTTTACATGCCGAGTTGCCAGCACTGACGCACAACCTTCAATGAAGGTACGCCCATTCACGCATGTCTCCACACAGAAGTTGCTCTAGCTGAGAATTGAACAGGACAACGTCTTACTATGAGGCGACAACGCTACCGCAGCACCACCACCGCAGTTGTGATCATCTAAAAAAATATAGTTATTATTTGGGTGTGAGCTTGGTAGTATAGATGTTTTTCACCTAGATTTTTTATAGCTACAGTGTCTGACTTTTTGTTACTTAGCCAAGGCTCAATAATATGCAGTTTGTTTATGATACTTTGGGCATAAAAGTGACAAAACGTTTGGCCTTTTTTAACATTAGTTTTACTGGGTCTTTGTCAGAGTACCTGACCTCTTATTCTGTTTAGTGGGTGTTAGCAGGGAGATACTTGCCACAAGCAGTACATGCACTGGTGCTGGATATTAGCTGTGGTTCAAAAGGTAGTTAACAGGATAAAGCATAAGGTTGGCAGGTGGATGGCTTAGAGTTTTGCTGGGAGAGCAGGACCAAGTGGAGATTTGGGTATAGACCGTCAGTTGGATGGGGACACAATTCCCTGATGGACCCTGAGGATTATTGAGGGGTGGTATAAGGTCTTGCTAGAAGAGATCAGTAGATGGAAGGACAGTGTATATTGAGGAACAAAAGTAAGTTGGTTAAGGAATTGATGTCCAGTGTGAGAGACAAAATAATGATGTTTATTGGTGACAATAGGATATGATTTAGTAGGTTGTAGAGGAGGGGGGAGTGACTGTGATTTGATGAAGTTGCAATGGAAATGCACAGGGTATAAAGGAGATGCAGGGGTTAAGGCTGATGTATCTGAGAAAGAAATAGAAGGGAAAATAAAAATTTGCAGAAGCAGGTCCTGAGTTAGGGCTGGTGTCCCAAGGTATAGCGTGTCTTAATCAGAAGATTAAATGACTGAGGCTGTGTTTGCATAAATGCATTTGGATAGGGTAGAATAGTCCAAGTAGTATTGTAAGTGGCCTCTTGAACTGTTGACTATTTAGTGATTCAGCAGTAATAAATATGTAAGGTGGGGTGGTATGTCTTTTTATTGGGTATGTTATCTGTAGCGCATTGCTTGGGTCATACTCTAAACTTGATTTACCAATGGGGCATAAAAACTAGAGACTTGGAGGTAGAACTGACATATTAGTATGATCTGTTCCTGATCAGTTTTGTTCTGCATCTCTCTATCCTTCTCTATATGTATGTATGTATGAATATATATATATATATATATATATATATATATATATATATATATATATATGTGTGTGTGTGTGTGTGTGTGTGTGTGTGTGTGTGTAGTTTATATATATATATATATATATATATATATATATATATATATATATATATATATATATACGCTTAAAAAAGCGAATGCTGGTTGATCGAACTTATGTAAGCGAAAGCTTACAATCTTGAACTGTCAGAACAGAGATTTTTTTCCTAGGAAAAAAACTCTGATACAAAACACATACACACAACACAAGCACACCAAACAAACAGGAATCCACACACATACACCTAAAATCTGACACCTAACCCTGTACTAAACTATACACACACCACTAACTATCCACTTACCGTAACCCAAACCCTAACCCTAAGGTCCGTTACCATTGCACACTCACCTCACCCGCTCCCTAACCCTAACTCACCTGACCCACCCTAACCCTCACGTCCACACAATCGCACACATACCTAACCCGCGCCCCAACCCTAACTCACCTAACCCGCCCTAACACTCACATCCACACAATCGCACACTTACCTGAACCCGACCCGTAACTTTCCACCACACCACTTAAAATACAGAAGCAACAGAAACGGACAACCAAATTCTTTCCCTAGGAAAAAATTTGGGTTTCTGTTGCTTCGATAATTTAATCTTTTGCTCACATAAGTTCGATCAACCAGCGTTCGCTTTTTTAAGCATTCGCTGATCTAATATAGACCATATATATATATATATATATATATATATATATATATATATGTAGATACACATATGTATGGATGGATATGGATATATCCATATAGTGCTTCCATCTGAATGAATGGAGTTGTGGACAGTAGTACAGACTTTACATGGTGCTTTATAAGGGGATGAGTTGTATAGACCAACCACTTTAGACATCTACTGTGGTGGACAGTATTCTCAAGATAGGAGAACATGGATCACAGATTGTGCACCATGGCAGGGCTAGCCACTCAGTGTAAAATATGGCTCCAGGTGTGATTTGGTCATATGGCTCTAGCTGATTTGGATATACATACACACACACACACACACACACACACACACACATATCTATATATATATATATATATATATATATATATATATATATATATATATATGTATATATGTATATATATATATATATATATATATAGATATATATCTATAGTGTGTGTGTGTGTGTGTGTGTGTGTGTATGTGTGTGTGAGCATGCGTGCACATTGCCTTTCTGTTGCCATTCATTGACCATCAGCTTATTTCCCCTAGATATCAACTCTTTCAACCATTCATTCCCCTCGGGAACAGTCAGGGAGTGACTGTCATTTGACTGGTAAGCAATATGTATGAGTAGTACCCCTCCTGTGCTGATTCACATTCCATTTTGGCAGTACTGACCCAGTGATGCAAAGATCCCAGCTTTGAAGGTGTATCTAATGCTCCTATTATAGTAGTACTAAAGTCCAGAGGTTCCCAAACTTTTTTGATTTTTGGCTCCCTTGCTGAATTCAGGTTTTCCCAAGCCCCCCCCCCCCCCCGTGGTGCGCATAAAGTGCATATTTCAGGGGTTCCCAAAGTGTGTGTTGCGGCATCCTGGGGAGCCGCAGCTTCCTCACAGGGGTGCCGCGAACTAATAAGCTTAAATGGAAAATAAACCACGAACAGTTTGCGGTTTATTCCTCATTTAAGCTTATTAGTTTGCGGCGAGTGTGAGGGAATGCAGGAATGAATGAAGAAGTGGCTCTGTGTGTGTGTGTGTGTGTGTGTGTGTGTGTGTGTGTGTGTGTGTGTGTGTGTGTGTGTGAGACTGGGAGAGAGAGAGAGAGCGATGTGTGAGTGAATGCAGGAATGAATGAGGAAGTGGCTGTGTGTATGTATGTGTGAGATCGGGAGAGTGAGAGCAATGTGTGAATGAATGCAGGTATGAATGAGGAAATGACTGTGTGTGTGTATGTGTGAGATCAGAAGCGTGAGAGGGATATATAAATGAATGCGTAAGTGGTTGTGTGGCATGTGGGTGTGAGATCGGGAGAGTGACAGCGATATGTGAGTGAATGCAGGTATGAATGAGAAAGTGGCTTTGTGTGTGTGTGTGTGTGTGTGTGTGTGTGTGTGTGTGTGTGTGTGAATGAATGTAGTTATGAATGAGGAAGTGGCTGTGAGTGTGTGTGTGTGTGTGTGTGTGTGTGTGTGTGTGTGTGTGTGTGTGTGTGTGTGTGTGTGTGTGTATGTGTGTGTATGTGGCATGAATGAGGAGGTGGCTGTGTGTGTGTGTGTGTGTGTGTGTGTGTGTGTGTGTGTGTGTGTGTGTGTGTGTGTGTATGAATGCAGGTATGAATGAGGAAGTGACTGTGTGTGAGTGTGTGTGTGTGTGTGTGTGTGTGTGTGTGTGTGTTCACACCTCTCAACTGTACAGATTTTCACAGAATGTCCAGATTTGTGTCTCATATTTTTGGTGTGTTCCTCCTAAAATCTGTACTTTTCTGACAAATAGTTGAGGACTGAAGTCATTAAATAATGACAGACATTTGAGTTTAAGACTCCACATCCTTCACAGAGTTCATGCTAATGCAAAAGCTATTATTTATTCTATCAGCTTTCTAAGTTTGTAAGAGCAATATTTAAAATATGTCCCTATTTGTCCCCCATCATTTTAGGCTTTGTCCAGATTTATAGAAGCAGAAAAGGCTCTTGACATGATACTAACTACCAAACATGTTAATTGGTTTAGCACTTTTTTCCAGAAACAGAAGACTTTATCAGCATAGCATACACAATCACAAAGTCAACTGATAGAAGAAAAAGTATGCTCACATGACAAATTAAGATTACATGACAAAAGGTCAGCTAACATTTCTTAAAAACAGTGCATAAAAGCACTCCAATGTAAAAACAATATCACTATTAAGTAAATACCAATTAAAAACCTGTTTTTTATAGCACTATAGCTTTGTAGATCACATCTTTAATATGCTGTTAACACTGATAAATTAATTTAACCCAGGAGCATTTAATAAGTTTAACATAATCTGCCAGCAAGGTACTTTAAAATCAAAATACTAATATTTATGAACTAAATTTACAACACACTGGCATTTTTTATTTAAAAAAATGTGTAATCATAGTATCATCCTCATTAACCGGTGTACCCTCAAAGGACCAGGTGTCTGCCATTGGTAAATCACTTTGTTTCCATTTAGACAATATTACCGGGAGTAATAATTTGATAACTCCTGAGGATCTCTTTGCTGTCTGTCATACCACTATTTCTTCTTGTCTTGAATAGTGTAATGCCCTTCACTTGGGATTACAGACACTGACATAGACTGGCTTCAGATGTGTAACAAATGCCGATGTATGGCCACTTATTGATGCACATAATTGAAAGCATATTACTGCCATGATTTGGTGATTGTAGTAGAAGTCTGTTTGTGGTTCTATACTGTATATAACTTCTTGATGTTGGTGTTTTTGCCCTTAAATCTGTCCATCTCTTCTACCTGAAACAGATTTTCCACTCTCACTCATAGGTGTTTTTCTCTGTTCCATTTTGAGTGCCAGTAGTCTATGAAGTGTGGCTTTCAGATTTTGGTATTCTGTCTGTTACCCAATATGCCCTATGATCTTGGAATACACTACTCTTTTGTTTTATACTTTATTGTTTAATTTAATTTATGGTAATGTACATACTGGTTAAGAAGAGAAATAAAGCTAAGTTAAAGATGATATTGAAGCTGATATAGTGTTATCTGTTTACTCACCTGGAATATATGTTCTGTTCATGAGGAATATGAGCTCACTGGTTGATTCAGCTTTTTTTTTTTTTTAAAGAAACATCTTTATTAAATTATCACTTATGGCACAGGCAATCATACATTTATATAAATGCAAACAAACCATATTGACATAATCTTAGCAGTAAGCATTTTACATCCCAAACCATACTGACATAATTTTAGTTGCAGACATTATACATCACTTATAATCTACCCAATCATTGTCAGTCAAACATTACATAGCTCATTCAAATCCTGCCTTCTTTTAAATCTCATTCCTCCCCTGTATGTATTGTTCCCACAATTCCCATGTTTTCCTATGTAATTTGCTCCTACCATTTTATAAAGATCCCAATTCCCGTTGTTTTATCTCTGTTGCCATATTCACTACTCCTAGTACAGTTGGTTTAGACTTTGATTTCTATTTTCTAGTAATTGCTTTTTTGGCAGCCACCATAATTAGACTCAGGAAGGTCTTACTATGTCTATTTATTTAATTAATTTATTTATTTAAATTTGTTGACCGGGAGTGTCCGACTGGACGTGGGTTCATTTTCAGCAGAGGCCCGGGGAGAAAAGCTCCACAGTAAAATAAACAGACAGTAGTTACATTGGATTACATAGCGATTAACAATTTAACATAGAAATTACTTACAACATATTTACAGATGAAGAACATAGTACATCAGTAGACAACTAGAATCTTTATCTGTGAAGTACATAACAGACATTAACAAATGTAACAATGAGAAGTTCCTGCTGTATAATAAGTACTAGGCTTATGAGCATCTGAGCTTGCTATAATCAAGGTAGTTAGTGGAGTGGAAAGAAAGGTAGTAGTTGGATGGGGTGGATGATATTAGAGTGGGAGTTGCAAGGGCATAGCCAGCATGTTTTAGGTGCTTTTAATAAAGTTTTGAAGTTGGTGCATGATGGTACGGAGGTAATTGTGGGTAGGAGTGAGTTCCATAATTTGGCTATGGCGCAAGAGAATAGTGCTTCACCAGCAGAGTTATTGGCATTAGTGATCTGCAAGTGATTTTTGTTGCTGGATCTTAGTGGTCTGGTGGTGCAATAGGGTTGGAGTAGATTCTGGAGGGATGGGACATTTAGTGGATGGTTTACTAGTTTGTGGGCGAGTGAGAGTTGATACCACTGAAGGAGGTGAGGGAGTTCAAGCCAGCCCAGTTCAGCAAGTGAGAGACAGTGGTGACTACGGTAGGATGCCCCTTTGGTGAATTTGGCAATTTTGTTGTAGCAGGTCTCTAGCTTGTTTAGATCACATTGCCTTAGGTTGGTATATACTGGAGAGGCATAAAGTAGGGTGGAGATAAGGTGGGAATTTGCTTTTGAAATCTTTGCTGCTTTGGTGAGAAATTGTTTATTTCTGTATAACGCTCCTAGTTTTTTGTGGACTTTTTTTATGGTCATGGATATGTGAATGTCAAATTTTTGTTTATTGTCTATTTCCACTCCTAGCAATTTGGTGTGTTCAGTTGGGTATATAGTGGTGTTATCTTTTGCTGTAATGTTAAAGTGAGAGTTGTTTTGAGTATGTTTGGTGGGTTAGAAGATGAGTAGTTTAGTTTTGTTTGGGTTGAGTATTAATTGGGCATCGGATAACCATGTTTCAACAGAGGAAAAGGCTTCCTGTGTGACTTTTTGCAGTATGGGTAGTTTCCACTCCTAGCAATTTGGTGTGTTCAGTTGGGTATATAGTGGTGTTGTCTTTTGCTGTAATGTCAAAGTGAGAGTTGTTTTGAGTATGTCTGGTGGGTTGGAAGATGAGTAGTTTTGTTTTGTTTGGGTTGAGTATTAACTGGGCATCGGATAACCATGTTTCAACAGAGGAAAAGGCTTCCTGTGTGACTTTTTGCAGTTTGGGTAGGGACTGGGCTGAGCAGATGATGGTCGAGTCATCTGCGTATTGGATGAGTGTGCCATGTTTGGTGGCAGAGGCTAGATTATTGGTGTAAACAGAGAAAAGTTGGGGTCCAAGGATGGATCCTTGGGGAACCCCTATGGAGACAGGTAGTTGGGGAGATATGTCATTCTGCCATACAACGGATTGTTGGCGGTCAGACAGGTAACTCTGAAACCAGTTGGTGACTGATTGTGAGAAGGATAGGTTATTGAGGACAGAGATAAGTTGTTTGTGTGGGACCATGTCAAATGCTTTAGATAGGTCTAGGAAAGTAGCAGAGGAGAGATAGCCATTGTTTTATGCTGAAGGATAGTGTTAGTAAAGGAGAGTAAGGCAGTGGTGGTGCTATGGTTTGGTCGGAAACCATGCTGAGTACTGGAAAGGAGGTTGTTAGTAAGGAGGTAGTCTGAGACCTGAGAGTGTATGCATCTCTCTAGTATTTTGGAGAGTGGAGAGAGAATAGCTATGGGGCGGTAATTGGTTAGTTCTGCACAGGGTCCGCCTTTGTGGAGGGGAATTATATGTGAGACTTTCCACAATGTGGAAACGTAACTTTCTGACAGAGATCGGTTAATCAAAATGGATACTGGGTAGGCCAGAGCATCAGCTGCGATTTGTAGGTATTCACTTGGGAGGTTGTCTGCTGCTAATTTGGTGCGTTTAAGTTTAGTTAAGAGTTTTTTTATGTTGGAGGTAGGTACAGGAGAAAAAGAGAAGGCAGTGGGGAGATTACTAGTTGAAGGTGTGGGTTGGAGGGGAGTCTAGGCAATTCTGATTCTGTATCATAACTCAGAAAAATTATTTCCCTAGTTACACTAAGTTACTCACTCAGTATGTCTGACATAGCAATGTGCAGGAAATCTTTAAAGTCTGCCAAGTCATTATACTCCCAGAAAATGTTCACAATTATCTCTTTCTTCCCCATTACACCTTCAACATTTGCTGTCTACCTGAGGAAAAATTCTCTGGAGTCAACTTGGGGTATAAAAATATCCATGTAAACATTTCCAAGTAAAAACTCTAAATCTTCTAGATTTTGTGGCATATTTGGGAGACATATCCCTCATTGCTTCTTTGTGAATTGCTTACCCAATCTCTCTTCCCAATGCTTTCTAACCTTTTCTGATTGATTCTTATAATTATCATACAATATTTTATATGCTCTACTAGTTATTCCTTTTTTAACAGCAGCTTCTGTTCTAGATTCTACTAAAAACTCTACCAGTGTGAGTCTTTTGTTTAGGACCCATCTATTTCTTTCTCTTTGCCTATATTCTGTTATCAGTCTTTGATAGGGAAAGCAATCTCTAACCTGCAGTCCAAATACATTTGTGGCATCTTCCCAGTCTATTACCTTTCCCTCTGTAGTTATTTGCTGAAATACCTTGGTTCCTTTGTTAGTTTTCTCCAATAAATTCCAACTCCCTCTTGCCTATTGGTTGTATCCCTAACTGTAGTCATCCCTATCAGCAGAATCTCTTTTCTCCAATAAATTCCAACTCCCTCTTGCCTATTGGTTGTATCCCTAACTGTAGTCATCCCTATCAGCAGAATCTCCTTCCTCCATTCCCATATTGGCTTAGTTCTTATACTTTCTGCTACTTTATGAATATAATATTGTGCATGATTATTGTTATTCTCCTTAAAGGTCTGCATCCAAAATCCCAGGCTCTCCTTGTTTCTTAAGCTTCCTCCCATTTCATCATCGTCCTTTTCCACTTTGAATTATACGTTTCTGCTTCTGCTATCTATAGGAGCCTTAACTGTGTAGCTCTGAAATACCCCTGCAAACAAGTAATCCTACTCCGTCTTGTTCTATTGGAAGAATCAGCTTATTCCACTTGACTCTTGCCATCTTCCCTTTCCAGATAGAATCCTTCAGCTTTTTATTAACTGCTATCCACAACTTCTCCTCTGATTGATAAAAATATGCCTGGCCTGTGTATAAAGACTAAAGGGACTAAAAGCATTTTAACTGCTTGTATCTTACTGTCCATATCCATGTAACAGAGCTTTCAGTTCTTCAGTTTTTGTATTATCTTTTGTTTAGTCTCTTCTCACATATCCTTAGCTGCCACAACAGAATAATGTTTAATTCATACTCCTAAATACTTCATTTTATCATGTCCCCATACATATGAATATTGCTGAACCAGTTTGTGTGTGGGTGCATAATTCACTGCTATTGCCTTTGTTTTAGCTTCATTAATTTTGTATCCTGAAAAGATTTCAAACTGTCTCAAAATGTTCCACAAACTGTAATTTTTTTGTTTGTTTTATCAGGTATAAAATAATATCATTTGCAAATAGAGCCAGCTTTTCTTGACTACCATACCAATTATATGCTTGAATTTCTGAGTCCCTTATTTTCTTTGCCAATGGTTCTAAATATAATGCAAATAACAAAGAGGAAAGAGGATACACCTGCCTGGTTCCACTGCTCAAGCAGAAATGATGAGCCCACCCACTTTTGTCTTCATCTCTGATCCCTCATGTATCCTCCTAATCAACCTTATAATTTTATCAGGGAATGCAAATGCTTCCATTGCCCTGCACATAAAGTCCCAACTTACTCTGTCAAATGCTTTCTCTGCATCAAGACCCATCAACAACAGTGGTATTTTCTTACATTCTGCTTTCCTCTGGATCATTAATGTTCTGCTAATGTTGTGAATTGTTTGCCTCACCTCCACAAAACCACATTGGTCCACATCTATCAATTTTGGCATCACTTTTGCCATTCTTTTATCCATTATAGACAAAGACTTTATAATTGTGATTTATTTGGCTCTGAGCAAAATAAATTGCAATGCTAAGAACCAGGGTCAGGATGGAGAAGAATAATGTACAATAGCAGCCAGGACTCCACTATTTGTCTTTTGTGTGTGATGAGGCCCAAAGGTCATTAACAATGAAGATGGAGGGAAATGATCAAAAAAAGTGAGCTTATTAAATATCTCGCTCGCAGCTGCCGCAGGGTCTACAGGAACAGCATTAAGTAGACAGGTGCAGCCATAAGGAAAAAAGAGGGCTTTGAGTGCTTGTTGGTCATGCATGGACCTCGATGATGCTCTGAACAATCATGCTTGCAAAGTTGGGGCAAGAAGGAAAACTCATTTTGAAGCCTTAAATAGCCATTAGACAAGTGTATTCATCTACTTTTAATGAAATTAAAAGGTAGAAATGGAAATATATAAAAGCAATAAAAAGGGGGAAGCAGCAGAGGTTATAAGGTAAAAACCTAAGGAATTAGCAGGATGGACATGCAGAAGGTGTGGTAATTTATTTTTGTGCATCATGTGCCCATTATATATATATATATATATATATATATATATATATATATATATATGTGTATATAAAGATAAGGTAAGTTGAGAAAGTAAGTAAAGTAAGTAAGAGGAAGGTAAGAGGTTTAAGGTAGGTAGCAGGGGCACACAAGCAAACACAGAAGACATGCAAGGCTAACAAGGGAGCTGTAAACACGGAGAGGTGAAACACAATGGAGAAGGAGAAATCAGACAAACAGAAGAAAGACCATGATGATGGGGAGGCTTAGACAACAAACAGTGGCAGGCATAAACACAAAAGGGAGAGCAACTCCAGTATGAAGTATATGATAGGCAAGGGAGCCCACAGGCAGGTGCAAGGGAGTGCACTTGCACCCCCTCTAGAATTGGCTGGCCAGGAGATTCATTTACTTCTAATTAAAAAAAAAATTTAAGGACGTTCTTCTTTAAGAACACCCTTTGCGTCCAGTTGCACAGATGGAAAAGGTGCTTGCGACCTGTTTTCGTCTTCTACGATGGCTTACATCTTCATCTTCTGTTTTCACACGTGGAATTTGAATTCCAAAAGCCGTTTGGACTGGGGACGAGTGTACAAGTGAGAGCTAGGTGTGTGTGTGTGTGTGTGTGTGTGTGTGTGTGTGTGTGTGTGTGTGTGTATTTAAGTGTTTAAGAGTTGTGTGTGTGTGTGTGTGTGTGTGTGTGTGTGTGTGTGTGTGTGTGTGTGTGTGTGTGTGTATGTGTGTGTGAATGTGACAGATTTAGTCATCTCTATTGATAATCTGTGCAAACAATCATCCCAGCTGCAAATGTCATGGTACCTTTCACTACTCAGCATTGAAACATTGTACTGCATAACAGAATGGAGATAAGTGATAACACACACGTTTTAAGAGACATGTTTTCAAAGAATGTGTAAAGAATTTGCTAGATTCTTGAAAATACTATTATCTGTAATAGTAAAAGAAACTGAAACAGATAAACTTAAAATAAGTATAAACTGTTAAGGTAACTGAAAGATGTGTTAGAAGCGGTAGATCTAAATTTTTTATTGCAAGGAAGATATCTTTTAAATGAAGGTACACTTTCACATTCTTGGGTACCTTCTTATGTCGTCGTTAATAACCCAAGTTCACTTCCAAGTGTAATAGGCACATGATTTCTGCTTGAAATGCCTTAATCAAATCACATTATAAGCTGTCCTGCTAAAACACAGTCAAACAGAGAAACACACAAAGTTATACATGCATAAACACAAGCACCCACACGTGCGCATACATGCAAACAGACATACATACACATTTGCATGCACATCTACATTTATACACACACACACACACACACACACACACACACACACACACACACACACACACACACACACACACACACAACTAAAGTCTACAGACTGTATAACTTGATTTTCTAGGACATGAAAAACTGCTGTTCAAATGAGCTGGGAATTTGCAGAATGCAACCATTGAATCTTTTGTCATTAAGTTGCACGAAGCATGCACTGTCTAAGCAGTTGCTAACTTCATGCACTATACTCTTAAGTATGTCCTCTGGGATGTCAGGATGTTAACAACAGTCACTCATCATCTGAAGCTGCACATCAAGACATTTGAGCTTTAGACTTCATATCCTTCAGAAAATGCATACTAATGCAAAACTTGTTGTTCTGTCCATTTTCCAAGGAAGTATGTGTGTACCTCTCAACGGTACAGATTTTCACAGAATGTCCAGATGTTTGCCTTATATTTTTGGTCTATTCCTCATAAACATTTTGTTTTTGTTTTTTGACAAATCACTGGGATGAGCTAAGGATTAAATTTACTAAATAATGACATGTGTTTGAGTTTCAGACTTCATATCATTCAGAAAATTCATTCTAACATAAATCCTGTTATTCTAGCCACTTTCTAAATGTGTCCCTAGTTTTGGACCTTTGTCCCCAACATTATAACAGGCTTTGTCCAGATTTCTTGTGTTAAGGGATTAAGAAGTATGGTGTGTCTGTGTGTCTGTATGTATGTATAAGAAGGAGGTAGCATACCCCACAGCTGTCCAGGTTTTTGCAGAATATCCAGATTTTTGCCCCATATTCCTCCTAAAAAGGATTGAAGTTGCTAAATAATGACAGACATTTGAGATTTAGATGTCGTATCCTTTAGAAAAATGCATACTAACTTAAATTCTGTTATTCTAGCAATGTTCTAAGTTCATGAGAGCAATATTTATAATATGTACCTATTTATTTTAGGCTTTGTCCAGATTTCTTGCACTAAGAGGTTAAGGTGTGTGTGAGAGAGTGAAATGCCCTAGTTAGAGTTAGCAGGCTGAATTTATTTTCAAGTGCATTTTACTGCTGCTCATGTTAAATCTGCTTAAAATGCATAGCTCTCAACCTCCCATCTCCAAAATGAGGAACACTAGCCCTCATAATGTGGAACAAATGGGCAAAATGTGGAACACATACTAATGGCTTACTAACAACGTCAACTAGAAAGGTCATAGGATGGTTAAAATATGCTGGTTTTACTTATAAGATCTTTTAATGAATTAATATGATTCATTTCTGTTTACAATGGATTTCACTTAAAAAAAAAATTCCTAACACTGAATGTGACAGAGTCTTTCAATGTGGAACTTTGAGGAACTTCGAGGAACGTGAACTTTTTAAGACCTCAAATGAGGTACGTTCCTGGTAATGAGGTACACTTGAGAGGTATGTTAAAATGTGCAGCTGTTGTGTTTAGGAAATGGTATCACTATTGTGGTCTAAAGCAGTCTTAGTAGCATAGCAGGTAGCATACTTGCATCTTGATGCAGAAGGCATAGGTTCTACTCCCACAGCATATAGATTTGTATTTTAAGGGGATGGAGTGCTACAGTCCTGAGTATGTTCTCCTTTGGATGAGATGCCTAATAACTATGAACTTGTTTTTCAGCTTACCATCCATTCCCTATTGCAATATACCAGCTTACCATCTTTTTAAAGTAACGTAGGCAATTTATTCTTCAAGGGCAGCAGGCATCAAATTTGTAGATGAAACACTACAATATAAAGTTGTTTTCTAGCAACAACCTCTTCATTAGTTTCACATCTCTATAATGTGGAATTATTCAGATGACTTTCACTTCTGCAGAGATTGTGCATATTGACTGATGTTGGTGGATTGTAATGAAAGAAGTTTAAGTGGCCTTTATGGTTGAAGTGTTCTGAATTGGGCAGTTTGTTATAATTGGTTCATATGTTTTGTTTCATTGCTTACTGGAAAAATGTTCAAAACTATAAATGTAAAACACACTCTAACAAGTGGTGCTGTATTATACAAGGGATATAATTAATTTATTATATATTATAATTAATACAGTCGGGAAGGTGAATCACAGTACTTTTGCATGGTCCTAAAAATGTTTGTAAGGGGGCCTGTGATTTGAAAACAACCCAAAGGTAAACTTAACCCTCCACTGGCCAGATGCATTCTCTTTGAATGTGGGTTTCAATGCTGTTTCAGTGAATGTGAGCTTCAAAGGCAGAGAAGTTTTAATGCTAAGTTTGTTCTCATTGTAAGACTATTGCTTTATTTAGAAAATGTCTCAGTGTTTGTGCTATAAAATATGAAATAAATGTTGTAAATGAAATCCAAATATCTTTAGTCATTGTAGAAGTAAAGTATAAAACAGTATGCATACTGAGAGTTTAGAACAGTGTTCATAGGTTCATAGGTTCATAGGTTCATACTAGGCTATCTGCCCGAGGGCATTTACAAGCCTAGCCCATAGTTTTGTGGCTTACGCCACCCCTTTAGTATGGGGAACTATACCCATTATTTTGCTGTGCCTCTGTTGAGCAGTGACACTGAGGTAATCCCTGGGGTATATCTGCGATCTCCCATCCATTGGTCAAGATTTCTCTTGAACAAGGCCAGCGAGGTGCTCTGCCTCACATATACCGGGATTTTATTCCACAGCATAGGGAGTCTTTGGGTGATGAATCTATCCCTCCAGCACGTCCTATTAATAGCCGTGTCGAGGTTTAAGTCTCCCGCCCTTGTGGCTCTGACGGATCTAGATTTTTTGAGGTGAAGCATATTCATCAAATCTGGGTTTGACATGGCCTTGTATGTTAGGCAAAGGTCACCTCTGAGCAAGCTGCAAGCGACTGAATAGAGCTGGAGTTCTTTCAGACGGGCAGCATAGGACAGATGTTTGAGACCCTTTATCCTTTTGGTGAGGAACTTTTGTGGCCTCTCCAGCTGCTGCAAGTGTCGGGTCAGATACATTCCGAATGGGGCACTGTACTCAATCATTGGTCTGATGAGTGATGAGTATAGGGAGACTATGACCTCCCTTGATCTAGATGTGAATCCCTTCATGATAAGGTGGGCAATGTAGAAGGTCTTCCTAACTACTTTAGCTACATGGGTGTCGAATGACAGACTACTATCAACCTGGGTCCCCAGGTCCCTGATAACTTCTTCTGTACTCAGTGGATTGCCACCTATTTGGTAGCTAGGGGTAACCTTGTTTTTCCCGAAGGGTATGACTATGCATTTTTTGGCATTTAACTTTAGGCCATGGCTCTGGCACCAGTTATCCGTTTCTGTGAGACCCTTCTGAAGGATATCTGTGTCAGATGTGTTTTCTACTATGGCCCAGTTTGCAGTCATCTGCAAACTTTGTCAGCCATAACCCTCCTGTGTTTGCTTGTACTTCGGAAAAGTAGATGCCAAACAAGAGTGGGCCCAGGACTGAGCCCTGTGGTACACCACTTGTGACAGGCTTTGAGTCTGACATGGCGCCAGCAGCTCTGACCCTGTGGGTTCTGTCACTCAGCCAGTTTGCAACCCATCTTGTGATGTATGGGTTAACATTTAAGCTGATGAGTTTTTCAATGATACCCGAGTGGGGTATTGTATCAAAGGCCTTCGCCAGATCGAGGTAGGCTGTATGGACTGCCTTTCCTCATCAATGGCTTTGGTGACTGTTTCAAAAAGTCAACCAAGTTTAGAAGGCATGATCTGCCTTTGACAAAGCCAAACTGGGATGGATCCAAAGTCTGCAAATTCCCTATGTCTTTATTTATGAGGTCCATTATGATCCTCTCCATGGCTTTGCAGATAAGGCTTGTCAAGCTAATGGGCCGGTAATTTCCAGGGTCGGTGGAGGCACCGCCTTTGTGAAGTGGGACCACAGTTGCAGTGCGCCACTCCCTGGGTACGTATCCAGAGGTAAGACTATGATTAAACAGCTGTCCTAGCTGTGGGTTTAATTCCTCGTTGAGTTCGTGGAGCACACAGCCTGGGACACCATCAGGTCCCATGGATGCTGTGATTTTGCTTTGGAGAGAGCAGTTCTCACTTGGGCGTTGGAGATGTTTGGGGGGTGCAATCGCTTGGTATAGATATCTCTCCTTTTAGGGAGGAGAGAAGTTTGCACTGAACCTGTCAGCCAGTATGTTGGCAATGTCTGTAGGATCAGTAATCTTCACATCATTTTGAACTAGTTCTGAGCATATCTGGGAGTTTCCTCCCAGGTTTCTAACATAGCTAAAGAAGGCCTTATGATTGTCTTTTGAGTCTTTAGCTATTTTTCTCTCAAAATTTGCTTTGGATGATTTTATGAGAGCTCTTAGTTTTTTACTTATAGTGATCAAGTGTGTCTTACCTTTTAAGGATTTTGCTCTATCTTGTGGCAACTGGGAAGAAATAGCCACATAATGGGACACTGGAATGGCTGTGTGTGTGTGTGTGTGTGTGTGTGTGTGTGTGTGTGTGTGTGTGTGGGCTGTATGGTAGGGCTCTGGGTTTGCACCCTCCTGCAAAAAATCCTGCGGGCTTCCTCGATGATAGGGCTGCACAGCTGCCATCCCTGCCAACTGAGATGCAGTGAAAGCTTACTTTGCAGCTATGGCCTCCCTCACCATGGGTCATAGCTCAGAAGGAGAAGGACCTTGTTTGGGGCAGGGATGCAACTCAATGAGATGCAGAAGGAGGTTCTCTAAGTGGCCAATACAAGCATCTAGCATCTTGTCAATAAACTTCTCCATGAAGTCCATAAATTGCTGATGGGTGGCAAATCTTTCACCCTCACTTGCAGTGCTACTAGTGGGTACAATGCACCAAAGTTTAGAACAGGGCTAGGTGATGTGCCTGTTGTAGCTGCTGAAGTAGGTGTAGAGGTGACTACAGCAGTCTTGGTCATAGATATTATGGGTGTTGCTTGGGGTGGTGTTGTTGTTGTTATTACCAGCTGAGGACTGACAGGCCTTTCTAGAGGGATGGATATAGATCTAGATGCTGCTGCATATAATTGTAAAATAAATGGATGGAAAGAAAATAATATATGTAATACAAAGTGAAAAGAGGGGGAGAGACAAGTACAAATTCAGTGAAAAAATGCAGCTTATATCTGTTTTTACTGTGATAATGTTATGGCTATTCTAACTGAAACAGCAACAAACTCCCATCTCAAATTACCAATAATTTCATAGTAAACAACCAAGTGGGAATTGAACCCACTGTCACCCCTCAAAAAGACATTTACTTAATGTGTTGATCTCCTTGTACAATCCCAGTGAAAATTAAATTAAAAGAACAATAATAGTATGTTTAATAGAAATATGCAGCTACAAAAAAAAAATGCAGCTCATATACAAAATGTTACAGGTACTTTAGTCAAAATTCCAACCAACACCCGTCTAAGGTGATGGCATAATAGACTACTAAGGGGGAATCAAAACCAAAGCTTTTACATGTTGAGCTTATAACCCATCTAAAGGCTGTTGTCAAACACACAGTCATGGCACACATACAATTAAATGCCGTCCACACTTATTTTCCCTTTGTAAAATTGTAGGTAGGTACTGCACTTAAAGATACAAGAAACACCTACTCCACAATACCAGTTCTAGCACAATAGACAACCAAGGGGGGAGCAAACACAAAGCCAGCAGCACATGCAATCCAAAGGATGAAATCATTATACATTGTGCTACATCTACAATTCCAGAAAGGATGAGTGTAACTCCACAAGGCAATATCATCAAGCAGTTATCATCCTGTCATTACAGGAGCAAACTTACTGTTAAGATTTAATCTTGTGCTGTATGAAACTGTTATACTCACCCTGGTGCTCGGTAAAGCATTCTATCCTCCTTCTGTGCAGCTGTGCATTCTCTGCAATAGCTTCAGGCGCTACCGGTAACAAATAATCAGATCACATGTGAACATATGCAAACCAATTATGTGCTATCACTATGTTTAAAATCATTTTCCTTTTGGTTATTTATACATATAGCACATGTGTAAAAGTTTTTTTTAACAATGACAGGAAGCTGTCAAGTCACCTTGAGGAGTGAGAATGTTAAGGCTGTTGTACTGTGGGGAGACATTTGCTCAGTAATGTTATGTATTTGAAATTAGGTAAATTGTATAGAGTGGCAGATATGACTGTCTGGCACACCAGCAGCAGCATGGTATATGAGCAAAGCAGACAGCAATATTGTTAGGGATTTTCTGGGCCACACCATGCTAATATCACTCTTTTTCATTCCTCAAGAGCAATCGACAAGAATGTTAGTTTTTGTTGTTTGTCTTTCAGCTTTTCCCGGTTAGGGGTCGCCACAGCGGAACTCCAGTCCGCTAATGATTGGCAGTAGATTTTCACGAACATTGAGGTGCCAGTTCGACGTCCAACATTCAACGAAGGCATGCCCATTTACGCATGTCTTTCGAATTACACCCAACCACAGGGAGGACATGCAGACTCCACACAGAAGGCACTCCCGGCACTCCAGCCGAGAATCGAATGGGAGAACCTCTTGCTGTGAGGCAACAACGCTACCACTGCACCACCGCGGCATAGAATCGACAAGCTTTCTGGATAGCTTTTTCATCAGACCAGTTTTTTTCTTGCTTACTAACAATCGACAAGAATGTTAGTAAGCAAGAAAAAAACTGGTCTGATGAAAAAGCTATCCAGAAGGCTAAGTTCTCTGAGGCAGAGATTGAGATGTTATTCCAGGTCCACAGCCTTCATGACCTTTAACTCTTTGGACAGGATGCTGTCTACCAGGGACATGCATGGAAAGATCAAATTGTGACATTAATGCTGATGGTAGACAGAACTTTACTTATGATATGGTCCACTGCATGGCAATCAATATTACTCATGCTGAGGAAAAAGCTCCCTCTGCCTGGCACAGTAAGGTAGGCTGATGGTTGCTGGGCCATCAGTTTACTCCCCCCTGATGAAGATGGACAAGTTTCCTGTCTCTGCCTGACAGTGACACTCCCACATGGGCCCACAATTAGTTGCTGGATATTGGTGCAGAGCTTCACCATGCACCAAGAGTATCTAGCAGGGATGCCACAAGTATGTAGAACTCTTCCTCTTTAGCAGTAGCTGTATGTCCTCTTGACCTATTACTCACCAGTCAAGTTACTAAAACTGTCTGAATTGGGCTACACTAGAATATCAGGGATTCCATCTGCACAATCATCTGCAGAAGATATGGTATTTAAATGTTTGTTTTTCAAATGTTATGAGTCTTACACATGACTTTAATGTATGCTTAAGGTACTGGTTCACATATGTACAGTGTAGTGTGCTTTGCTGTTTTCACAGGTGATTCTATATCCAGCACAACTTGGAGGATCTGCAACCACTGATGATGATAGCAGCGATGAGTTGGCACAATCAGGAGTACAGTGTGCATGTACATGTATATGTGTGTGGGTCTGTGTGTTTTGGAAAGAAGAAAGATGACCAGTGCATCTTTTCCACAGACCATGGGTACAGACTATGTACACAGCCAATGTGTCTGTGGACTCCCAGGAGCTGCACACACACACACACACACACACACACACACACACACACACACACACACACACACACACACACACACACACGCACACACACACACACACACACAGACACACACACACACACACACACACACACACACACACACACACACACACACACACACACACACACACACACACACACACACACACACACACACACACACACATGCCACACAGGATGGAACTGGGGACACTGGCAGTTAAGGAAGTTTGACACCCTCACCAGACATGACATAATCTGAACCTAACTCCTTGGGTGGGAGTACACCCATGGGAGGTGGCTACTGGTGCTCATTGGAGACATGTTTATTGCCCTCCCCCTGAAGTTACTGTGTCAATGACCACCACCAAGCATATGTGCAAGGCCATCATGAAGCACAAAACAGTTCCATCTCACCCATGTGAGAATTAGTAAGGTTGATGCAGGGTGAGTGAGATGATCTCTGGAAGTTCATGTCCCATATGTGTGATTGTTTTGACAGACCACATGACATACTTAAATGTGCCATATCCTTTCAAGCTCATCTGCCTTGCATGAGACACTATCCACAAAGCCATTCCATGTCTACCTCCATGGATGGTAGTCATGGCCATGAGTGGCCTAGGTCATGCTTATGCTCATACAGTGCTACCATTTCCCACTTCCCCACTACATTTGTAGTGGAGGCATCTATGGCAAGGACAGAATGTCTCTGGGGTTGTGCCCTTTGCAGCAATTGCATGTCTACTTATGGATGTTGTTAGGATGGCTCAGTGGTGCAGCAGTTAGCATTGTTGCCTCACAATAAGAGGTTCTCCAGTTCAATTCTCAGCCGGGGTGCCTTATGTGTGCAGTTTCCTCCCAGGTCACAAAGACATGCATCTGGAGCTTTTCTCCCTGGACCTTCACTAAAATTTGGCTCGTTCCAAGTCAGACTTTCCCAGTAGACAAATGTTAAATAAATAAATAAATTGTTCATTGTCAGACAGCATGCCAATATCTATCCAGAGCCATGATATTAGCAGTGCAACTCCTGGTACATACAGCTTTCATGGGGAGGTGCAAGCACAGGATTTTCAACCCCATATCATATGTTCATGCACTTGACCTGTCCATTCATTCAACATGTAGTGCTACGATTACTGCTATGGATGTGTTCTGGTAGTCACACAATCACAGTACCACAGGCCCCAGTTCGTCACACATACAAATTTACAGTGACACTGCCCCTTCACAAAGTATTTTACATTAATGTTCCTCCCCCTCACTCAAACCCCCATACAAGGAGGTGCAGTCTTGCTTTTAGTTGTCTGCAGCACTTTTACATTTCATTGTGAAAGACATGCACTATGTACTCCCTCCCAGACCTATGCAAATAATGATTATGGTGCCATTCCCTTTGTACACTGTCACTGATGCAGACAGTAGGCAGTATATGCATGGGTAAGCACAGCCTGGTGTTGGTTTTTCATGCAGCACTTTTATTGTACTATAACTGCTTTTTATGAGCTGAAGTTTTATACAAGCTGCTGCTCTTTCACTAATGATATGGCATTCTGTTCACTCCTCCATCTAACATGATTGTCCACTGCAGCTGCCTTGCCCAGCAACTCCTCATATAGCTCAGCTTCCAGGTGCCTGTAGCTAGTATATTTAAAACTACACATTCTTTGTCTTACACAGAGATAAGTAGTCCAAGACTCATATAGTGCTGCAGATGAGGTTAACACATGGCATTGATACACAGTGTTGATGTTGTGGAGTCCTTGAACTATTAAGCACAGTCAGATGACACTAAGCCTCTGGGGTCGACAAGATAAATTGTCATGGCTCAGAATGATAAGAAGAGCTTCATGCAGACACATAGTAACTAATGCAGTGCCAGCCCATAGCAGTTTTTCACAATTTATTTACATGAACACAGAGATATGGCTGTGCTCATTAACATCGACCTTAAAAAAAACAGCAAGCATTAAATTTCCTATCCTTTAAAATAACTAGGGTTTTTTTGTGATGTACTGCCAATATTATTTACTGCTATAGGTACCCCTAATTGTTTTAAAGGATAGGAAATTTAATGCTTGCTGTTTTTTGAATTTTAGCTTGATATGTGAGTGTTAGGTGTTTGCCTTAAGAATTTTGGAATACATTTCTGTATGGAGTATAGCACTGCGGTGGTGGTGCTGCGGTAGCATTGTCACCTCACAGTAAGACGCTGTCTGGTTCGATTCTCAGCTAGAGCATCTTCTGCGTGGAGATGTGTGAATGGGCGTACCTTCGTTGAAGGTTCTGCATCAGGGCTGGTAACTCAGCACGTAAAAATCAACTACCAATCATTAGCAGACCGGAGTTCCGCTGTGGCGACCCCTAACCGGGAAAAAGCCAAAAGACTTACTTACTACTATTTCTGTATGGAGTATACGGCACATCTTTTGGTATACTCTAGTATTATAGCTGTGAGAAGGTTGATGTCAGTAGTTTTATGTTAGAAAGTAAAACGTTTTATGACTGAAGTTAGGTTCCGTCACTTCTCTGTATGGTTATATAGTTGTTGATAGTAGTGAAAGTGAGAATTCATGCTTTTATTTTATTTTATTTTTATGTCTAATTTCAGACTTTCTATTTTGCATGTAAGGATTTCCTAAGCTAGTTGATATGTGAAGTCTTTGACTTCACATTACATTTGTTGATTATTGCCAGCAGGTGAATTTTAATTGCTGCAGATATATGGTTGGTTGCTGTGTAATAATGTGGGTGAGGCAACCCCTTTTTATTGACATTTTTTGCAGTGTTTGTATTGTCTGAAGAAGTGCCAGGAGGCACGAAAACACTCATTAGTTTGTACCTGAATAAAAGTTTTGTCTTTTATTTAATATCAAGAGAGTCGTGTTTGTTTACTCCCAGTCTGGACTTTTGTTACTGCATTTTGCTTTTTTTTGGGAGAGCTTCATCCCCAGCTGCTTTTGGATTTGTGTTTTGTAATATTTTTTTTTTCATTTGACCTTAACCTTGGTACAGAGTGTGATTTACAGCAAGCACAAGGTCTTGTGACTGTGAGTAGATATGTTAACACTTAAATTGAATGCAGTTTAATTCTTCTGTCATTCTAAAAATTTATATTTGATTTGTACATATCTATTCTGCAGCATCTTATGATTGTTTTACTTAACTTAACATTACTAGATACCAGCCAGTGTCCCCTAACGAGTACTTATTTATTGGACAATTTGTATGTAATTCATCCAAGAGCTTGACTTAAAAAGAATTGTCTAATAAACACTGCTAAATTAAAAGAGCATTTGTGACTAATTTAAATGTCAAATATTCTGTATTTTACTGACATTAAGGATACAGAATTATTGTAGCATCGTGACTGAAAGGCCTCATCAATATAATGCAGAAAAACTTATATTCCCCTTGTTTTCTGATTAAACTCTTAGAGACTTTAAAATAAAGTCATCGCTGTGCATAGACACGTGATTACTGTTCAAGTACTGCGCCTTACTGTTAGTGCTTATTTCTCTACACTCATTCACTCTTACTTCAATTCTGTTTGATGATATTGAACTTATTAGGCTGGCTGCAGTGTTCAGGTACCATATTTATTCAGATAAACTGTATGCACAACATTTTTTGCAGAAAAAGTCTTTGCACTTAGTATTGATTTAATAAATTCTTAAAGGTAACCTATACTTAAATGTAAGCTACTTTACCATGTAATTTTTCTTTATCTGGAGTATAACCTCCATTGATTTAATTGAATGTATTTTACTATCTTCTGTTAATTTGTGGCATAGAATCATATTTTAAAATTTGTTATGGAGCTTTTACAAGTAAGTTACTAAATAAATAAATGAACAAATACATACATAAATGCATAAAATATTACTCCATTGTTAAAACAAATAAATAAGTAATCTGCAGCTGAGTTAGACATAGTAACGAGTATATGATTTTGTGTATAATAATATCAAAGTATCTTCTTATAACTGAATATATGTAAAAATACACTTAAAATATAAAGTTCTTTTAATGTGGTAGTAATTTCATGAAAATTACCAGCACAAAAATAATGTAACACTGACTTTTCTAAATGAACTATTTTGTGTGCAGGGACAAAACAACAAGACCCACTGAAATATGACAGAACAAAATCAGACAAGTCTAGAGATTCCAGAATTTTTTATTGTCTGTTTTCCTAACCTTGAGGATTGTAAATCTCAGACAATCCTGTTTCCTTTTTTTCTGTTGCATATATTATTGCACTTCTTGGGAATTTCCTTTTTATTATGACAGTACTGTCTGATTACATGTTGCATACACTGATCTACATCTTAATCTGTAACTTGTCTATCTTAGATATCTGCATTCCTTCTGTAACTGTGCCATCCATGTTATCACATTTTGCATTCAATAACTAATTTGTTACATTCAGTGCTTATTTTATACAGTCATTTCTCTGTCTGTGTTTATGCACAGCAGAATAATTTACATTCATGATTATAGCAGATAACAGGTATTATGCAGTATAATATCTTCATTATCCTTCTGTTATGACCAACAGAAAATTTATACAACTGTCTATTTTTTGTTGGATCATCAGAGTTATAACACCAGTGTTTCAGATTTACTTAACTTTTAAATTACCTTTTCATGGCCCATATAATGTTAACCACTTTTTTTATGATTATGCTGCAGTTGTTAGATTGGCTTGTGCTTATGGCAGTTTAATTAGAGATGCTAGTTTTACAGTCATTTTGTCAGTACTTTTTATTCCACTGTTCTTTATTGTACATTACTAAACAAAACTCATAATAATGTATTGTGACTTCTGTGCACTGGCCAAGTAATCAAGAAGCCTCAATTCTCACCACTAGCACCAGTGAGGGATGTGCACATTGGGAAGGATAACAAGTACACACACAGTAAAGTACAATTTCCCTTAAGAGCACACAGAGATCACAATCAGTCTGGGGCTGGTTTCTCCATTTCTCTCCAGATCCCCAATAAGACCCCCCCACTGGCACAGCTATAGGGTCCAGATCTCAGCCTAGTGGTCAAGCTAAAACCACCAGCACCCTCTCTGTCCAACCAGTGCTTCGTGTCCCTGCCCAAGTAGCTGACACACACACACACACACACACACACACACACACACACACACACACACACACTTTGAGATAGGAGTTATATACAAACACACTGACACTCCTGGGGAAGGCTGGCACAGGTTCTCCAGCTATGCCCCCTTCTCTCCAGACTATAAGGTAGAAATCACTGCCACCAACCACTATCAGCTACTAATGAGGCCCTTCCCAAAGGGTGACCGATTTCACAGTGTAATATTACTGTTATCCAAATAGTAAGTGTGCCGAACAGCAATACTATTGGAGTGGCTTGGACAGTATCACTAAATACATGCAAGTACTCTAGAGCTTAAATTATCTCTACACAAAACAACCACAGTTGAAAGGTTTAAAAATATTTAATAATAAAAATAAAAGCACAAGACAAATCTCATCAATTCAACACAGTGCTAATCAAGAGTTCAGAGATCAAAGCAAACTTTTAAAACAATATTGCATAATAGTCTGACATAAATATAGAAAACAGCTAGGCTAATCTGACTGTATTTTTATCTATCTCTAAGAGAAATACTAAGTTCTAAATACTACTTACATTCAGAGTAAAACAAGTGCCTGGTGAATTGTTGTCAGCTTTAGATAAAATCCAAAATGCTCAATCTTTCTCTCTGAGGAAGTCTTAAATTGATGATGCCCAGTACTGCTGAGTCATTTCACATTGCATCATTTTTGACACCTCTGCTGAAGTTTCTCAGGCTCACAGAACTCAAAATTTAACATTTGTTTGTAATCATGCACCTGCCAGGAAACCACAGCAATAAAGGACACTTTACATATAAAACCTAGTATTTAACTCTTGTTCTAAGAGAATAGAAAGAATGTCTTAGTCCAGACACCCTGTCTACAAGCTTGCGATCAAACAGTCACAAAATGCTTCACTTATCAGCTTTCTTCCAGCAGGGTGTACTGTGGTTACATTTTTGAAGATCAGAACATATAACACAGTTTTCTTACATTTAATTTTCTTACATTTATAAAAACACGCCTGTGGATCATATCAATATTTACAATGACATAGAATTATCTACAAAATTCTATCTAGCAAGGCTGGCAGCTTTCACACTTTTCTAAAATCAGTGCTTCTGAATGTCACTTGAAAGCATTTTCTACCTGTGCAAGTCACCTAATTCTTATTTCTGTATTCAAATTGGGTGCTGTGTTTGCATTTGTTTCTTATGAAATATTTAGTTTTCCTGCAGATGTTCAAATTGTGGGTGCCATTCTGCAAATATATATTTTTCACCAATGGTGGATCCCATAATTTATAGTTTTAGAGCAAAAGAAATCAAACAGTTTTTTCAAAATAATATGAAACAAAACAAAATTTTAAAAAGTGTAAAATTATGTCAAAATGGGAACCTCAAGACATGAATATAATATCACTTCCAGAAATAAGAATGTACTTAAAAAAGAAAACATATAATGTAAATGGTTAGGATACACATGCCATGGCTTTACAAATAGAGGTGGATAATTGAACTTTTTTAAAAAAAAATATAACTGCAGAGTTGTTAAAATAAATATGTTTAACTAAACCTTGAGAAATTAAGGATAATAGGATCATAGAATCATAGGAAGTTACTAGGCTATTGGCCCTGAGGCCCTTACAAACCTAGCCAAGAATTAGCCCATGCTCTGACAAGTCAGCACCCAATGCCCCTGTCCAGAACAAACACAGGTGGAATCCCAGGGGTGTATTTTCTGTTCCCCGTCCAGTTATCCAGATTGCACTTAAAAAGGGTTAATGAGGTACTCTGCTTGACATGGAGAGAGAGTCTATTCCACAAAAGGAGGACTCTCTGGGACACAAATCTGTCCCGCCAATAACTCCTATTGACGTCACAGATCAGGTTGAGGTGGCGCATGAGAGTTACTTGACTGTAGCTTGATCTGCAGATATGCAGCAGTCCCATCAAGGTAGGGTCTGAGATTGATTTGTATGCCATACAGAGGTCACTTCTGAGGAGTCTGTATGAGACTGAGTAGAGGAATAGGGATTTTGGCCTATATGCGTAGGGTAGATGTTTGAGGCCCTGGATTCTCCTGGTGAGGAACCTCTGTGCTGCTGCATGTGCTTTGTCTGGTACATGCCGAAAGGGGTGTTGCACTCAATAATGGGTCTTTTAAGAGGAGATACACTTCTTAGTCAATGACTCCACGTGAGAATCAAACCCCGTACCTTGTATCTGTAAGTTAAATACCTTAACTATTATGCCAAACACCCACTCCCATAACATTCAAATCCCACAATATTTTTATTCCCTTACAAATGTATTTTAAACTGCAAAAGTACTAGTAGAACTAGATGTCCCAAGAATCATTGTAAAATCAATAAAATACAATGTTAACAGCAGTGATTAGTGATTATTGGCTCTAGTCTAAGCATTTTAATATATTTTCTATATACCTGTTGTTCACATAACATTTTTACTTTTTCTATTGCAAGCCACAAAATATTTTTTTATTGTGTTTTACAAGGACTTCAGTTATTAGACTGTATTAATTTGCTCAAATCTTTATGTATCTTAGGGGCTGCCAGGCCTCACTGAAGACATGGGATCTTCTCTAGTCCATTTCCTGCCAGTTTTAGATGTCAGTATTCATAAATTGTGTTTTACACTAATGGTATTCAAGAACCTCCCCAAGAGTTCCACAAATCAAAGGCAAAGTTCTATAGAATTTTTGAATGCAATAAGTAACAAATGAAAAGAATGAAAACATTGATGCCACAGGCAAAAAAAAGCATCACATTGTGTCCTTAGGTACATAAATGTACATTATCTGTGTTTGTATACATTACAATTCCACTGAATTAGATGCTAAAAATAAAATTTATTGTGTAATTTATTGCTCAATCCATTAATATTATTTTATATCGCTATCTCAAACATAAATCATCCGTGTAAAGTCGATACGTATGGGTGGTCCATCTATACATGAGCCTCTGTATTGCTACTCCATGACAGTGATCATATGATTTCTGGTAGGGGCGAATAGCACATATACCCCTTATACTTGGAGCCTTTTCCAAGTCTTAATCTGCAAGTTCGGAGCAGTAATTTACTATTTGCACATTCATGCCATTATATTATCAATATGTGATCTCTAAGATATCAACTTAGCAGTCTAGAGCAATAGTGGAAGGACCCTCATGATCATTAGTGGCATAAGTTAAAGACAATAAAATATAAAAAGTTAATGGGCAACAATATTTGAACACGTGGTATTTTCTTCTCTGAATAAATTAATATTTATTTTAATAACACAGGGAGCACTAAAGAAAGTGGGATATATATATATATATATATATATATATATATATATATATATATATATATATATTTCCTTACCTCTTGTACAGTAATTAAGTGTCCAGTGAAAGAAACACAAAAGGTAAGCAACACAGAAGTCTCTTTTTCAAAAAAATATATTCTCTTTATATGAAATATATTTGGGACATTTATCTAGTTTGAATTTAAATAACTGTAGCAGGTGACTAGCAAAATTGTGTACCCTTCGTTTTCTGGAAAACGTCCAGACTGCACTTCTCCTTCCTTCATTGTTCAGTTTCTCCTTTATTCTGCTCCTTTTTGGTTGACTTCACATGCAAAACGTATGTTGCAAAGGGGGGAATATGGCCAGCTTGATAATGTGCAGTTACTTTTGACAGCAGATGGATCTTGGACCTCTATAAAATAAAATACTAACTTGTCAAAGATACAGCATCAAAGACATTAAAATGGCTTACAGCTCCAAATAAACAGAACCTGTCATTCTGAAGTATTAGCTGCAGTAACTAGGGGTGCAAAATTACAGTCACAGTTTGTACGTAATGAAAATAAAAACTGCTAAAAACCTTTAAAAATCACATTAATTCGTTGTAACTGCAACCAGTTACAAAACACATAGCATCCCATTTCCCAGGGAGCAGACCAAGTAACTGTTTCCTATATAAAATGCCCAGCCAGTAAGCATGTGTCAATTCTTCCTGTGATCTGTAATGAAAGAGGACAGACTATTTCACTGTCCCTGGCTGGAATAAACTACTCCTTTGTCTTGGGATTGGCAATGGTTACCATGGAGTTTTCCCTTTGGTGTTTGGAGGGTCAGTGTCGGATGGAAAAAAAGTTAGACAAATCTCTTCAGTGAGGTTAAATAATAACTAAGACGATAACATGTATCTTGTTAGACTGCTGTAATAGTAAATATGCAGGTTTTCTGTAGTAACATGCTTCCATAAAGGTGCAAGACCTGTAAGGTCTGTTAACTGTCACTTGTTAACGTAACCTGAATTAAACACTCTTCACAGCCTTACAGCAACAGGGAAAAAATGTGTTGTTGATTCATTGTTAACTTCTGCAATTAACATCAATGCAAGCACACATTTTGGGACCATTTCATACCTCTTAACAGCTATGATTTTGCATCATCATTCTTGTCATACAAATGCGCCGATGTTGCTGGTATTTATGAACACATGCGTTATTAAATCAATAGTCTTGTTGCATCAGCTACATAATAATATGTAAAACAAGATAATTCATCCTTTCTGGCTCTTTCTAAGCCTTAGCAAGGACTGTTGATGGTCATAGGTGGAGAGGAAAGTTCAAGGTGGTTGATAGTTATTTGGTAAGGGCCCATATAAATAACTGAAGTCAAGAGCTCTTGCAGTAAACTGTAAGACATATTTTGCTAATCAACATCCCTGTCCCTAATGGTCTTTTCTCTTGGATGAATGGTATATTAGTGTGACAGACATTCCAGAAAGTCATTTATTTGCCTTTTATTGATCATAGTTGCCTGTGATGATGTTAATTACTGCACTGCCTTACTAAACAAGGACATTTTCAGCAGAGGCCCAACGGGTAAAGATCTTCCAGCAGAAACAATACTTAGTACAAGCAAATTAAAAAATTAAAAGGTTTAAATAGAATATGCAACAGACAGCAATGTGTATACAATCTGTGATTAAGTAAGGGAACTCATTTTTTTCTTTAATACTTGACCCATTAGCAATGCAGTCAGATACATCTACATACATAGACACAAACAACCCCACCCCCCTGTTTATAGGCTTACTTCATTTTAATGTAATTCTGGCTTGGTTCTTAAATGTACTATAAGGATTTATTTGAAAATACGTACTTTGGTCCTGCATCTGTGTATGCACAACATGAGCCATGGTTCTAGTGGGACTCAGACTAATATGGAAAAGGAAAACTAAATTAATATGCAAATAATGGATTAAGTGGCAGGAGATGAGTTGCAAGTAATAAAATGAATGGTCATTGTCTTTGCTGAACTCTGTAGAAGAATTCCTTGATTTTTGTTTAATTGATGACTGACAGGTATAGGGCTACAAAAATCTCAATATTATCAGTCATGCAGAGTAAAAATGAATCAAACAGACCAATGCTGTCATTATTATTGCTGTTGTGTTTGAATGTAACATCCTAGTCTTTTTGAACAAAGATTCTACCACCTCAGTGGCTAAAAGGTAGCATTCATGGCAACATATTTTTCATTTTGTAATAAAACCTAACTGGGCAGTAGCCGTCACTGATCTCTAATTGTATGCTGAACCGCAATGCATATATCCAACATATGAGTCCATGTTAGCTTCAAATAAATGTGTACTTTGACTATATCTGACAGGTATACTTACATTTTCTCCTTTGCAGTCTATCAAGAAATTAAATGTAAAATTGCATTGGCCTAGTGAACTATTCATAACTTTTATATATCTGAAACATACATCCAGACAATTTAAGTCAATGGTGGTTCTAAAGCATTTTTGAAGTCTACTGTCCAAAATCTTCACTGGGGATGGAAGAAAGGTAGCAATTCTTAAGAGATAGTATTGAATCTGCATTCATTAAAGGCAGTAATGATAATGAATGTTTCATTTCTCTTGCTGTCCAGATGACATTTCTAGAAATTTCTGTTTAGTTACTACTGTATTTGTATTTCCACTTCTGGAAAGGATGATCTGCTGTATATCATTTGAAAGGGAAAACATTATCATTAGCAATTCTTCTTCTTCTTTTTCTTTTGGCTGCTTCCATTCGGGGTTGCCAGAGTGGATCATTTGTTTCCATTTCTTCCTGTCCTCTGCATCTTGTTGTGTCATACCAACCACCTGCATGTCTTCTCTCACCAGATCCATAAACCTTATCTTAGGCCTTGATCTTTTCCTGTTACTTGGCAGCTCCATCCTTAGTATTCTTCTCCCAATATACTCAGCATCCTTCCTCAGCACATGTCCAAACCAAAGCAATCTGACCACTCTGGCTGTGTTTCCAAACCATCCAACCTGAGCGGACCCTCTAATATACTCATTTCTAATTCTGTCCATCCTCATCACACCAAGTGCAATTATGCTGAATAATTATAGATAGGTGATTTTAAGTAGTAGTGATTAGGATATTTCCTGAATGTATACAGAGTACGTTAAGTAATGCTAGTTTAGAACAATTTGTTTTTTTGCCAACTCAGAAAGTGGTTCTTCTATATCCAGCTGCATTACTGAATGGATGGTTATTTCCAGTGCTGACTCAGGAGGAAAACCATATGCAATCAGGACTGAGTTAAATATTATGAATATAATTTAAAAACTATTTTACACGAGGTAAGTTCTTTTCAACTCTTGTTTATCAGTCCTAATAATAAACTTTACAATGTATTTTACAATGTAATTTTGGTTGTTCTTAAGATTGAGATAAGTTTTCTAATTTAACTCTAACCAACTCATTTTCAGATGGGTTTCTAGTTAAAAACTGGACAATTAAATTGAAAAGAAGGTAACTTACCAACCACTTCTACAAATGATGCAAATACTTCTGTTTTATCTTCTGAAGAGCACTTAGTTGATGCTACCAAAAAATCCAAATTAAGTGAAACTAGTACCAAAAAGTGGAAATATGGTGAAAAGTACTTAGCATTTTGCTTTACTTGGATGGGAAATAAAGAACCAAATGGATTGTGTGTTGAGTGTGAAAAAGTCATTAGTAATAGTAGTTTAAGATCTTGCAAGATTAAAGACACATGGAGTCAAATCATCCACATTTACATAATAAAAATATTGAATACTTTCAACGTAAATGTGACGAACTGAAAAACCAAAAGAATGCATTTTCTAAGTACATGTATTCTGACAATGAAACATCTTTTGAGGCTTTTTTCTGAGTTAGTTGTCAAATTGCTAAAGAAGGTGAGGCATATACAATTGCTGAAAATTTAATAAAACCCTTAGATATAATATCTTGCAAACTTGGTGAGAAATACATTAAAGAAACTGACAGTGTACCACTCTCTGATACCAGAGTCACCAGACATATTAAGGAAATGGCACTATTTTGTGGAAATTAATTAATATGCCATTTAAAGTCTTCTCCACATGATTTTACTATGCAATTGGATGAATCCACAGATGTTGCTGGTTTAGCTATTTTGATTGTATTGGTTCTCTATGTCTTTAATTCCACAATCCAAGAAGACATGCTTTTTTGTGAACCTCTCATAGAGAGGACTACTGGAGGAAAAAAATTTGAACTCATTAATACGTATATGCAAGAACATGAAATAAGTTGGGATTTTTGTTCACACATTTATAAAGATGTGGCAAAATCCTTATTAGGTCCAGAGAAAAGAGCAATATCTTGAATAATTGCAATAGCTCCACACATTGAACATTCGCATTGCTGTCTTCATTGAAAGGTGTGCCAAAAATTTTAAAGGAGGTTTTGGATGAAGTAGTAAAAATTATAAATTTCATAAAAAAAGAATTAAATTCAAGATTATTTGCTTTGTTATGTGAAGAATTATCTAGCAAGCATAGAACCTTAGTATTACACACAGAAGTCGAATGGTCATTGTGAGGTAAAATCTTGAATCGATTTTTTGAGTTGAAAGATGAAATAAGAAATTTTTTAAAAGAACAGAAACAAGTGTATACTCCAAATTTAGATAATGAAATATGGTTGCAGTTTGTGGCCTACATAGCAGGTATGTTTTCAATTTTAAATGAACTTACTTAATCCTTTCAAGGACTTAAGGTGCACATAGTTAAAATCAATGAAACATGTAATGCACTACTCTTAAAATTAGATATGTAGTTATCATATGCAAAAAATAATAACGTGGAATATTTTAAAAAAACTTAATAATTTTCTAATGGAGAATGAATTGAATTTAATTGAAAATGTGAAAGAGACTGTATTAGAACACAGTTCCCAGTTGAAAAAACTGAGAGTGTATTTTCCAGCACAAAGTCATATGATTGGATTAAACATCTGTTTCACTATTACAATAAATATGATCATTTGTTACTGAAGGAAAGGGAACAATTAATTGACTTATCAACAGATTCAACATTAAAATCAAAATAAGAACAAGAAGAAATTCTTGATTTTTGGTTACAAATGTACACAGAATATCCTGAAATATCTAAGAAGGCCATAAAAATCTTAATGCCTTTCATCACAACTTACTTGTGTGAAAAATCATTTTCTACTTACGTAGGAACAAAAACAAAATACAGGAATAGACTGGACACCATGCATTTACAGACATCAACAGAACCAGATTTTAACATTTTGTGTAAAAAAATACAAGTGCATCCCAGTCATTAAAATGATATGTAATTATTCCTATTATATTCCCTGTTGCATTTCTAATCGCAATTGTTGTTTGTAATTTGTAATTGTTCTTTCATTGTTCATTAAAAGAATATTACAAGGTAATTATAATTTTTTTTTTAATTTTTACACAAAATTGGTATGTTTTCAATGATTTCCTTACATTTTTTTATTGTGGGAGAGGATGGGGTTCCACAAAACAAAAAATTAATAATCTG
Organism: Protopterus annectens; assembly: GCF_019279795.1. NCBI lineage: Eukaryota > Metazoa > Chordata > Ceratodontiformes > Protopteridae > Protopterus > Protopterus annectens. Next base: position 890,919,493 of record NC_056735.1, read on the forward strand.
AAGGGTTCCATGAATCGACAAAGTTTGAAGATCACTATTTTACATTTATATATAGATTCCAGTAGCAACAGGAATGGTAAACAGTATCTGAGACCCAAACATTTATTTTGAATATTAGTAAATCCTGAAAGCATAATGGTTAAATATGTTAGCAAATTATTTCTTCCCAACCTAGCCATCAGCAGTAAGAGTTTTGATTTTGATGACCGTAGTTCTCAGTAATTCTTTACTTCAAGGCTGATATTTGAGGTTGGAATTGCAGAAAAGAGATATCTGTGTCTAGAAAAGGAGCCATGATACAATTAAGGACTTCAATCCATTGAACAGCTAGACTGAATAAATACAATAGTGTAAGGCTTGCTTTATTGGCTACATTGTCTTTATAGATTTTCTGAACACATTTCAATTCAATCATAGTAAATTATGTTTTCTTTATAATTTTAGAATTGTAGAGCAATGTATGTAAAAGAATATGCAACCTAATACATTATCACTTGATGAACTATTTCTCCATTTGCGTTTTTTTTCAAAATCTTTATATGCTAGGAAACTCCACGATTATTAACATTTGCATGAACTCTGAAATATATCTGAAACTTGCATATCACAAACTGTTAATGTAAGGATGGAAAATGAATTAATGTTATTTTACTCTGCACATGAGTAATATATATCTCATTAAGCATTAGTAAAACACACTGATGTATCGATATCTTAGCTGAAACAAAATCACAGACTTATTCACATAGGCTTTCAATGGCTTCTCTACAAGACGTTGTTCCTATTCTGTGCATACCATCTGTAGCAATCATACATACCTACATACAAACATACATACATACAGACATACAGACATTCAGCACTGTAGATTTCTACAACTTTTAACATCTGTGAAGTGCTTGCTCTCTGTTATTACTGTGACATTATTTAGTATTTGTTGAGAAATATGTTTATTTAATATATAAATATGGGATGTAGCATTCATGTGAATGCAGATATACTATGTATTACCCATGTAGTTTAAGTATTTTGGCTGCAATATCTTTCTTTACTGTATGATATGTGGATTTCTGTCAGACCTCAGATACAGTCATGAATATCATAGGTAAACAAGTATATGTCATGCAGTACATATATGCACCAGTAAAGTGAAGCTGGTGTAGTGGTTATATTAAATGGTGTGGAGTATGTATAGCTCCATAGATAAGAGTTTGAACCCATATCCTCTATTTTTATATAAGAACACACAATTGCACTAATGTGTTATTTTATGCATGTGTATTTCTTATATGCTCAGTGTTCATAATATAAAAATGTTACTACATTGATAATGAATAAGACACACAATGATAGATGTATTGTGAAATCAAAAATGTCCAACACACCGGGTACCTTGCCATGAAGTGACATAGCAATGAATATGCTGTTTATGTGCAGTTGATTTAATCATGAGAATAAACACTGTTTAGCTGTAAAACACATGATTTATACCCTAACATGCACACTTTTCTGTGTTCTAGATGAATCATGTATACTGCAAAAAAGGGGACTTCTACCCCAGGGAGACTGATTTCATTACAGTAAGGGGATACCTTACATAAGCATGGCAGATGCATTCTTGGAAGGATAGTTCATATGGTGTGGAGGGATTGGATGTGCCATGACATATCCATAATGGTTAATGTTGTGAGTGGTTGGAGCAGGTCACTGTGGGAATGTTGTCTCAGATGCTCTGATATGATTCTGCATGTCAGAGCAGAACAATATTAGAGCATCTGATATGATTTATGCATGCAGTAAAAAGTGTTAGCTAATTCAGTTGACAACAAGATTCCACAGGTGGGGCCCCTATTCCTACATCAGATGATACACAACTTTTTCTGACATCACACCAACCACCTGTGAAATTAAAGGCATATTCAAGGTGGTAGCTTTAAGGTTGTGCTATCAAGATTCCATGATATAGCTATTAAAAGGATGTATAACACTGCATATATTTGAGGTCATTTGTCTTGTATACTTACATCTGTTTCATGTTGTTATGCATTCCACAGTTCAACATAGTACTTGGACCACTAAGATATCCTTAGAGAATGGCATGCCAGGTAAGTGTTCCCACTCCGTCATGGTAATATGCTATTAGAAGTTTTCACACCACTAAAATGCACAATGACCAGGTATGTGAAGGATTGCATTATGGTTGATGAGCACTGTATATATACATTGCTCATGTTTTGACAAAACATTTTGTTCTCTGCATGTGTAATGTGTGTTTGTATTGTTGTGTCTATGCTTGTAGTTATTTCACTACCTGCTTCCAACCCAAACTTGCCCACTGATCCTGACATGGGATGTGATGTGGTACAGAGAAGTAACTCAGCTAATGACGCACTAGATACTGCACTTTGGTTAACTTTGTCCAGCCCAGATGGTGACAGTCCCATAGCCCACAGTATTTCCTCCAACAGGAAGGACAGTTCATCCCGTTAGTCTCATGGTAGTCTAATGTCTGGCCAAAAGGACTACCTTGGGCAACTGTCTTCAAGAGTGTCTGACAGTGGTCATGAGACAACTCCACAATGGACAGCTAATATCTGTAGAACAGCACATGCCCAGGTGACATCAGTGCATGAACATGTAATCATGGAAGCATTTGTGGTCTCAGCATCATGATGCCACTGAACTGAAGATACTTTTTGCTGCAATTAACCATGTTTCACATCAGACTCATGTGTTACATCATGGCAGCAATGCTTGCACAGCCAGATAGTGCTTCATCACTTTCACACTCAGTACTACAGCTTGTTTCAGATGTGCTTGACCATCACCACAATAGAATTACATGCCTGACCCATATCATCAGTATCATCAGTATATCACCCTGTGGGAGCTGAACACAACCTCTTCCACTCCCCAAACATAAAACCATTGTACAACCTTAATGCCTGTGTTGCAATATAGTACATGAACCGCTGTTGGTGGGTTGCCATGCTCAGACAGCAACTGGCATGTCCCATCATGCACCAAGTATCACTGCACAGAATACTAGTGTGCCCCATTCTATATATATGACACCACCACTGCTACTACTGAATAAGTGGTATGTTACCATGGGGTTGAGGTTTCCTCACGTGGCAGGGACAGCCAAGATCTTGACATGAGCCATCCACATTGGTGTTCTCATCTATCTTAGCATTGTTACCTTTGCATTTATACCACTGAGTGAGTCATGTTGTGTTACCCTGAACCTATGGCAATGATGAATGCTCTGCTGACCACAAGATACTGTATATTGTAGTGCTATATGCCATGTCTGATGCTACAGAAAATGTACTTTTATCTGATTTCAGTAAAAGCACTTCAAAACATTATAAAAATCTAATCACAAACATGATGTTGTTCTTGGCTTTCTTTTCCTTGTAAATCATATGTCAGTGTGTTATACAGCTACATTTATGTTAGCTACATATTTAAAAGTGTGCTACATATGCATATTTTTACTCCTGTAACAAGGTTGCTCTTGGTTTTGATGTACTTCATTCATAATACTCATAAAATTCAGAATCCTATACACCACAACCAGTTTTCATTTATGCCTGAATCATTTTAATAGCATCTTCCAGCTATATTCATTATTTTATGACACTGCTCATCCCACCTCTATAATTCACACATATATATTATGTGTGTGTGTGTGTGTGTGTGTGTGTGTGTGTGTGTGTGTGTGTGTGTGTGTGTGTGTGTATGTGTGTGTAATATATATATATAAAACTGTCTCTGGACCTGCTTTACACCTCCACTTCCGAACTATAATATCAACATTTTCTGCCCTACCTTTGAATTTCTATGCACTATTTGCTTGATCTATTATCTGTCTGACAAATCCCCTGATATACCTCTTTGAATGCTCAATGTTTAACATTTACCAATACATTTCCCC
>NC_056735.1:890923932-890983932 GCF_019279795.1 Protopterus annectens
TTTATACCCCAAAAATGTAAAAGGGATGGATTCCTACATTGAACACACTGGTTTACTGTCTTGAAGGGTGTACTGTCTGTGGCGCGTCTTGTATCTATGTAGTGTTGTAATAGTGCTCCATAGATAGGTAGTTGTCCCGCTCACACCACTGCCGTGTGTTTGTCTACGTCTACCTTGGGACAGTAATATGCTTTTAGACTGCTCACTCTCTATACATTCCCTATTGGCGTCTTTGCCTTTGTGGATGATGTCATCCACCTAGAAGTATGCCCCTGGGAGTGCTGTGTTCCAGTAATCTTGGTAGCGCATTCTGTAACTGCATGATGCTGTAGTGTGATAAGGTAGTTTGGTATATGTTCGACTCCCAGCCCTGCCAAGTGTGTGTGTGCGTGCGCATGTGTGCACGTGTGTGTGTGTGTGTGTGTGTGTGTGTGTGTGTGTGTGTGTGTGTGTGTGTGTGTGTGTGTGTGTGTGTTTCCAGCTGCCTGGGGACAGAGTAATGCTTTTAGATGGCTCACTCCACATACATTCCCTATTGGCGTCTTTGCCTTTGTGGATGATGTCATCCACCTAAAAGTATGCCTCTGGGAGTGCTGTGTACCAGTAATCTTGACAGCGTGTTCTGTAACTGCATGATGCTGTAGTGTGATAAGGTAGTTAGGTGTATATTCGACTCCCAGCTGTCCACACCAGGACACAGCAGGCCACGTGGACGTGGCCCTGGACATTCCCAGCGGGGACATGGTTCCAGTGGACATGTGTCATCGGACAGTAGCCAATGTGTACCTCCGCCTGGTAGTGCCCGTGCAACCCCTGGCAGGCACAGGTCACATGGCCATGGCCAGACACAGTGAGCTGTACATCCTGGTCTGTACAATCTGGAGCTGTCAGTAATACCCCTGTGTAGGCCTGGCAAAAGGCAGAACTGTGGGCACTCATACACGCACACAGCAAAAACATCTGTAGGGCACCGCAACACCCACATGCATAATCACCACACATGTCCAATCAGATCACCGGCCCTTACCCATACATATGATGTCATCCATTGGTGCAGCCTATGCCCTTGGCAAACATTATCACCCTGTGCATATGATGATGCCTGTGCCACATCCCTGTCATCCGCACCATCGGTGCAGGGACATGCTCAAATGGTCTGATGCACAGGGTGAACAGAATAGTGAGAGAAGTGTATATTACATTAGTTGTGTACTGTTGACAAGCACCAGACATACCATGTAGTACAGGTTTATAATGCATTGTTTTATGTTCACAGTATGTGTCTTGGTAACAACAGTAAAAGCATGTTGGTATGATGCCCTGGTTCCCTCCTTATGGTCTACTTGCATGTGCCAACAAGAAGCAGTGTTTTCAGTTTCCCATGTGTAAATGTGGAGTACTCACAGGCATGTATGGCAATACCAGCATTTTATACGTAGCCTCAACCTGATTGTTAGAAAGGCTACCATACCACAGATGTCCACACATCTACTGATCCAGAGGCATGTGGGCTGTTTAATAGGCTACAGTGGCTAGAGATGTGACATCCATACCAGGTCACATCACAGGTATGTCGACATGGTGTGGGGGGTTTAGACAGCGGTCTGGCCGATGATAACGTTAGAGGCCACTTGATAGCATGAGGCCTCACTGTGTAGCAGTAATACCCTGTCACATTACAGGATTACAACACACACACAGACATACACAGAAATACACAGTAACATGCCCACACTCACGGGGTCAACAGCACTATAACGCACACTCGATAGTGTTGAGGTGAGGACCCCTGCCTATGTGGTAATCACCCTCAAAGTACTGTGCACCCACACGACGTGACACAGAGAATGAACATGTACATGTAGCCAGTAAGGCTGAGATCGATGGCATCAACAGGGTAGTAGACTGCATCACCATGAGGGGTTAGGGATACTGTCTGTTCTGTATGGTAGCATACACCCTCACTCCAGGCACCAGACAGCCATACATACATACACACACACACACACACACACACACACACACACACACACACACACACACACACACACACACACACTGTGGAGTCCACAGATAGCTGACGTGTGTGATACACACACCACCCCTGCCTACGTCATGCTTTCCACACTGCAGTATGTACAGATCTCTACAACAGTGTACAGGGGTGTGTAACAATTGGGATGCATTCCCCACCATATGTGGCATATATCGTCACACAAACAAACACACATGGCAGTACTGTGAATGATACACCTGCTATATAATGATACGTCTGACAAACATGCAGCAGTATTGGCCGCATTATGTGTACCAACGCTATCTTTGGCAATTGTGCTGCTATACGCACACGGGACAATGTAAGTGTTACAGGTGTCAAGTGACTTACAGTCAGTAACACTCTGACTGCTGTGTAGATTTTATGTCTTCACCGTCAAGTAACAGTAACATAGCGTACTGTTTGCACATGTAATGGTAGGATGGCTTGTGACACACCTGTGAGCCGTCCTCAGCAATCATCCATCTGCAAAGGTGGATCACCACTTTATGTACACACATCCATCCATACCTGATGTACATCCTACCGTACTGTCAGTATTTCACCATATACAGGTGTCAATGATGGTGCTGCATTGCAACTGCATCTTGTAGTTAGGCACAGATGAATTACATACATCAGCTACTGCACATGCATGGTAGCTGCATGCACACCACTACATGTACATGTGTGTTGGTCCTACATGCCTGTCATGTAGCCATGTTTGTATGCATTGCAGTTGGTGGACATGTGTGATGACATACATAACACATGGACTGTTGTATGATATGATGGGTGTCATGGGTAACTAGTACAGAGGGAAAGTTTCCTCAGTCAACATTGCTACCTCATGTACTGTTAGCATTCAACAGCCATGGACCTACCTTCCATGTGCATGCATGTGATTGCTGTAGCCACTTGTCTGCATGGAGGACAGCAAAAGCTATGCTATGTACATATGTGTTGTGTGTGTGGTCCATGCACATATCCACAGCGATTACATGTATGTCATATCCAAACATGTGTGTTCTTTGGTGTACAGCGACAGTCATCTGTCACAGCTGTGTAAGACCCAGGGCCCCTGTTATGTGTAGAGCTGACCTGGTTATGTACAGTGGTATCATTGCATTGCATAACACATGATGGAATCCTGTCAGTACATGTGTAGTCTGCACAGTTGCTGTAGACCTATGTACAGTCCACTGGTCAAGAGTCACACGGTGTTGTGGTAATGTATGGATGTGTGTTGCTGGTCTAAGGACTTGATGATGTCTGAGGGCTACATAGTAGAATGCAACATTTACTTCTGTGATCTGCACATGAGACATCTGTGATGGCTCTTGAGTGTGTACTGGTCAGTACATGTGAGTGGCCTTCATGTACATGGGGACAGTAACACCATACTGTGCCCTTCCGTCTTTAGAGTCCGTGTGCATGCAAGACAGCTCTTTGCTACTGCTGTGTGAGCATGCCCAGTACGCTGTTGTGTAGATGGACACACAGTACATTCCAAACTGTGCCCTTCCATGTTTAGAATCTGTGTGCATGCAAGACAGCCCTTTGCAACTGCTAAGTGTGTCAGCATGCCCAGTATGCCGTTGTGTAGATGGACACACAGTACATTCCAAACTGTACCCTTCCATGTTTAGAATCCGTGTGCATGCAAGATAGCCCTTTGCTTCTACTAAGTGTATCACTTCTAATAAGTGTGTGAGCATGCCCAGTATGCCGTTGTGTAGATGGACACAAAGTACATTCCAAACGGACGTGTGATACTAAGTGTGTGAGCATGCCCAGTGACACCTTGTGTTGGTGATGTGCTTCTGTGTATGGGCATGGCCATTGACATCCTGTATAGCGATGTTGGTCATCCAGGCAACAGATGTCCATACCCCACGTCAAGATGGATTCCTACATTGAATGCACTGGTTGACTGTCTTGAAGGGTGCATTGTCTGTGGCGCATCTTGTATCTATGTAGTGTTGTAATAGTGCTCCGTAGATAGGCAGTTGTCCCGCTCACACCACTGCTGTGTGTTTGTCTACGTCTACCTTGGGACAGTAATATGCTTTTAGACTGCTCACTCTCTATACATTCCCTATTGGCGTCTTTGCCTTTGTGGATGATGTCATCCACCTAGAAGTATGCCCCTGGGAGTGCTGTGTTCCAGTAATCTCGGTAGCGCATTCTGTAACTGCATGATGCTGTAGTGTGATAAGGTAGTTAGGTATATGTTCGACTCCCATCCCTGCCAAGTGTGTGTGTGTGTGTGTGTGTGTGTGTGTGTGTGTGTGTGTGTTTCCAGCTGCCTGGGGACAGAGTAATGCTTTTAGACGGCTCACTCCACATACATTCCCTATCGGCGTCTTTGCCTTTGTGGATGATGTCATCCACCTAAAAGTATGCCTTTGGGAGTGCTGTGTACCAGTAATCTCGACAGCGTGTTCGGTAACTGCGTGATGCTGTAGTGTGATAAGGTAGTTAGGTATATATTCGACTCCCAGCCCTGCCAAGTGTGTGCCTGTGTGTGTGTGCGTGTGTGTGTGTGTGTGTGTGTGTGTGTGTGTGTGTGTGTGTGTGTGTGTGTGTGTGTGTGTGTTTCCAGCTGCCTGGGGACAGAGTAATGCTTTTAGATGGCTCACTCCACATACATTCCCTACTGGCGTCTTTGCCTTTGCGGATGATGTCATCCACCTAGAAGTATGCCTCTGGGAGTGCTGTGTACCAGTAATCTCGATAGCGCATTCTGTAACTGCATAATGCTGTAGGGTGACAAGGTAGTTTGGGGTATGTTTGACTCCCAGCCCTGCCAAGTGTGTGTGTTTCCAGCTGCCTGGGGACAGAGTATTGCTTTTAGATGGCTCATTCCCCATACATTCCCTATCGGCATCTTTGCCTTTGCGGATGATGTCATCCACCTAGATGTATGCCTGTGGGACTGCGGTGATGCTGGAACTCGCTAACACATTCTGTTACTGCATAATGCTGTAGTGTGGTAGACTAGACAGGTAAATGCCCAATTTCAAGGCATGGCAGGTGTGTGTGTTTGGCAGTTGTACCGTTATGTGTTGGTATCTGTGGCTGGCTAGCTGTGGGATGTGTTCAGTGTGTTTTGTTACTGACCTATAGAGTGTCCACAGCCAACATATTCTGCTAAGACAAGGGTTGTCAACACATACATTTGCCAATAGGTCTGGTGAGTAACTGTCAGCAGCCCTACTCTTACACTTGATACGGTCTGACCCGTGTGACCCAACATAACACATGTGCTTTGATAGAAACAACACTACATGATGCAGGTGGCACATGTAGTTTCCTTTTCATTCCTGTCTAATGCATTGCTGTCATGTGGTCCGCTGTTGTGATATAACTGCCATATCTACATATGTGTGTACATGTATATGTGTGTATGTATATATATATATATATATATATATATATATATATATATATATATATATATATAAAAATATATATATATAGCCATGTATATATGTATACAAATAATATATATGATATATGTAGAGGTAGAGGTGGACATAGATGTGAACATATATGTCTGGGGACATCAGCACTATTGAATGTTTGTGCCAGATGATCTGTACGTGATAACCTGGGATCTATGTATATCTGCCATGGCATGGTGGTAATGCACATCATCTGTAGTGTGTAGGGCCATGGGTTGTAGTCATTGTAGACACCAGTTATTTTGTTGCTGGGAAGACCATGGGACATCAAATATGGTGATAGTAAGGCACCTGTTGCCAGTTGTGTATGGATCTGAGCGACACTGAGCAGTGGTTGTTAATTTCGAGGTTCGATATGGGTCATACAACTATTCATTAGAAGACTATACTATGCAGATGAGGTTGACTATAGTGTATCACATTTATCACCAGGGTGTGCTGCTGGTCCCTGGCGTGTATGTGTGTAGTCAGCCAGGTGCAGGTCTCGAATATAGTTGACAGCATGGGAGGGGGGTCAGGCATACTGTACGTACATTGCAGAACTGTGCCTCGGGAGTGCTCCTGCCTTAGAACACCTAAGCTAGGGGTGTGTCTATACCTGCCTGGTGACATTGGGAGGGATGACAGCAGTGGTGGGGTAGGCAGGGTGTACAGGCTGCACAAACAGGTGTTGATCAGCACAATCAGCAGATGACTTGGCCAGCCCACACATGAACAGTATGCTAATGCGAGCAAGCAGCATACACACAGGTTTTCTCCGCACTCTACACCACCGGTGTATACCTGTGGGGACATTTCACGACACAGTCCAACCAAATGAGACGGCTGCAGCAGGTAACATATACCAACATGTGCAGGAGGCTGGGACAGTGAGGATGTGTATGCTGCCAATCAACCCTTACTGGGGTGACATAAGACTTTATAGACTGAGGGTGACTTACCAGGGGCTACATGGGCTGGGGATGGTGGAGCACTATGGGGTGGACGGAGATCTCCTACAGCAGCTTATTGACCTGTGCCTGCCACACCTGACACATCAAACAGGCCGAGGGGAAACACATCACAGTGGATACCATGGTATGTGTTGGCTAGGTGTACTAGCCACAGGTACCTCACACAGCACAACTGGGGATATCATGGGTATATCACAGGCATCTGTATCCAGAGTATTGCACCAGTTCACAGATGCCATGTCAACACATGCTAGTGAGCATGTACATGTCCTCAACACACATGATTAGTAGACCAGCAATATGCATCTGTTCAACCACATGGATGACTACCCTGGGGTACTGGGTGCTATAGCCTGCACACACATACACATCGTAGCACCACCCGGTGAGCGGGGTAGGGCCTACATTCACTGCAGGGGCATACCCCCCAACAGCTAGGCCATATGCGATGGCCAGGGCATGAGATTGAATGTGTGTGCTGTCTGCCCTGGAAGCTATGATGTGTCCGATATATGGCTTCTGACACAGCTGTAGCACACCAATGCCAATATGGAGATCCCCTACAGTCTCCTAGTGGGGGATGCTGGGTAAACACTGGTGTCGTGGCTGATGACACCCATCATCAATGCAAACACACCTGAACACTCACACCATACTGATGCGGATGCACAGGCAAGATATATACTTGTGCATGTGTTTGGGATGCTCAGTTCACAGTTCTGGTATCCGGACACATCCGTTGGAGCTCTGCAGTATTCACAAGCTACATGCATACAAGTTGTTATGGTATTTGCTATGCTACACAATCTTATCTTGCAGTAACAGTTGCAGCAGGAACATCATGGGGCAGGGCAACACAGCCCAACACCACTGCCAAGGCCTGTACAAGCACAGTGTGACTTGATGAAGGAACTACCTGAGCAGGGCACAGTTGGCGAAAGCCCGTGCACAGTATGACCTGTCCTTGGCAAAGAGGCAACACAAGGCATATGCACTGACACAGTAGGTACCCACGGATTTTCTCTCTCTGACCCACACACAGTACAATGGATGCCAAACATGACACTACCTGTGCTCGGCCATGTATAGGAGGTGCACTGTGCATCCGACATAGGCAGCACTCCAGCACCGACCTCAAGTCCAGAACACACACACAGGGTATGTCTATTGACCTAACAAGTGGCAGTTGTATTAGAATGTGTAGTTACCCATTGCCATGGTATGTATGTGAGCATACAAGTGACTGTGGTGGCCAAATGTTAGGGCAGCAGACAGTACACATCCATAGTGGCACCATGACCTCTGTAGCACATACGTGGGTCACAATGGTAGCCTGTAGTACACAGAGTGTCCTAACCAACTGCAGATTATGGGCTGACCATCATGTGTGTCCGTACAGCTCACACACGTTCCATGCAGCTGGACAGATGTGGACCAATACAGACAAATGAGATATGATGGCCTATGGATACACCCAATGAATGACCCCAACCCCCTAAGACACACACAGACTACAGCAGGCCAGGCAGTTTGATGTAGGTTGTGTAAGCTAGGACGTCCAACACCACTGTGCTGGCAATTAAAGCTAGGAACTGACGTACCCTGGTATCCCTTCAACCAGCAATTTAGGTAGGTCCACACATTGACATGGAGTACCCGGCATACCAGTACAGTAGCGGCAGATGTGTACAACTGTTGGCTGTGCCCCCCGTCAAACCTACACATGTGAGAGTCATGTGTGCCACCCACGGTGCTGTGTAGGACTGTGGTTGTGGTTGGATGTCCCCCCACGCTATACAGACATGTAGTAACTGTCAATGCCACATGACCATTAGCTACCCTGCAGACACAGCATGACACCTGTCCATGTAGAACGGAAGGGTCAGCAACACAGTACTAACTATCTGGACATGTGGCACATGCAATACAGTTGAAAATACTTGGCATGCTCACACACATGATGGTATGGCAGTAATGTCGGTCGACGACATGTGTAACAGTCATTCTGGGCATGCTCACACACTGAAACACAGGACAGCCAGGCATGCATACACCAGTGATCCGGACATATCTGCCAGTACATTGCTATACTGTTGGATGTCTGCGCTGTATGGTGTGTGTGTGTGAGGTCTCTTGTCTGTACATATGCCATGGTCTATTGTAAATTCACATGAGCTATGTGCGCAGGGTACTGCTACCATCACGTGTATAGGGTGGTTCTTTGTTTGCGGACAGTCCAACGCCTTTGGATACAGACTGGGTAAGGCATATTCCAGCAGGTGGGAGCAGTTGTGCATGGGTTTGCACAGTGTTAAGCACTGCTGACCTGTGGTCACAGCATCTTATACACGTTTAGACTCCACATTTCTTTGACAGTGCACTACTGGCATACTGGTAGACAAACACGCTTACAGCCGCTCGCTCACCGACATTTCTGCTTACATTTGTTACTCACGCTGGGTGTGTGTGATCCCTTGTGATGCGTATTACATCGGACTACATGACTACAGTTTCGGGTATGTGTAACCATTTTGCGATGGCAGGCGTTCGACTGTACGGACTCGGCGGCCTGTCCAGTGACGTAATCATATTATATGTGTGTTCCTCATATGATCTGCTCTCATCTGCTTAATACATGGGAACCGATACTCTGCAATGCTGACATGTGACTTGAGTTTGTTAATGCAGCTGTCCACCGAGTCATGCTACTGCATACCTACTGCACGTTGTCCACCTTTCAGATTGCACGACGGGAGACTGTAGGAGTGACACATTTCCCACTTTGCATGGGACAGTCCCTCATTACGCATATCTCATGTGACAATACCAGAACTCTCCACCAATCGGGGACACATTTCTACAGAATCAGGGACAGATCAAGAAAAAATCAGGGACACTTTTACAAAAGTAGTGCTATTAACTTGAAACATTGACAGAATCAGAGCATATGACTTAATACACATATTCTGAAGTAACAGTTGTTTATAACTCTTACTTATTGTCATTAGTCAGTAAGTGTAATTCACCATCTTTCCTTCAACAACCACTAATTTTAGGAGGGATTAAGAAGGACAGAGTTAAACTTTCAGTCAAACTCAGGGACGTACCTGACATTCAGGGACAGTTGAGTGGTATGGACAATACTCTTGCCATTGCAACTGTCCTGATTAGGGGACAGTCTCATGTTGTACGTGTCTGTACTGGTTGCTTGTTACAGGTCTTGTATACCTGACATGTCGATATGTCATATGTAGTAGCATAAGTAACTTTACTGCTGCTAGACTAAGCTTTGATTTGTTCCGATATGTATATTTCTGTACTATGCATGGTTGTAGGTATGTTCTGCCCTGGTATGTCTGACATTTCTACAGAGCAGGTTCCACTTTGGCCATTCAGAATGGTGGTGGCCCTATAGAACCTATATGTAGAGCTATCACATGTGTCAAGGCAACACTTACCCACAGCCAGTAGTAAAAGGGGTGACTTCCATGGTTTGCATACGTTAAGGTTATTCATGTAGCAATATAATTGATAATACTGTTTCCTATTACATGTAGCTGTTACTGATACAACAAATTGATGTCTGACACCACAAGACACACTATATAGCCTCCATTCTGGAACTCACAGGCCATGTGCCATAACTGTTATTTTGCAGGACACAACTGCCCAGATGGGTGTGTCCCTCGCAGGCATATGGGTGCTGAACCTCTTCTATTATGCTATCATCTACCTAAGGTGGTCAGCACATTATACACTTTCCGTCAGTAGCAGAACTCACATACCAATGGGTGTGAATGAACACTGTATCAGGAACAATGCATAACACCCTGTGGGACACATTTAGATGATTGGTTCTATTAACCAGACACATTCACAGTCACAGAGCATATGTATTCATTCACGTTTGTCGAGGTACATGCTGTCTATGACTCATACATGTTGTCATCTGTCATTACCTATATTCCGCCACCTGTTCACCTAATATCACTAGTTCTGGAAGTGTTTAGTTGGACTTTGTTACATTCTGATACATAACTATGGACGTCCATGCTAATCGGGTACACGGCACTGATTTGGTCTCTATGTATTCCCCGATGGTTTACAGACTATCCGGTAGATGTGCTCTTCAGGTTTGGGAGGTGTAGGCGCATGCTATGCCCACATAGGAATATTAATGACTTCCACTGGGCGGGCCTACTACATCTCTGCCAACCAGCACCTGCACACGTCCATTGATGCATACCCATGGTCCACCTACCTGGCACCCCTCTACAGCAGTCGTGACAAATACTTACTGCGAGCGCAGCTGGGCTATGAGCACACCCCTACACATTGCCCACTCTCCCTGTCTCGGGACACATGTCGTACGTTTTGTCAACCAATGTATTATCACACTTGCACAACCTACTGTTCCATGTGCACCTACATCCTGCTCGTATTAATGTCAGCAGATTCACACGTACCCTGAATATTTGGGGTCCCACAAGGGACACCATTATCCATGTTTAAAGTGTAGACCTTGCAGAACGTGTTTCCCTTCCCATTTGACTATTTCATTAATTTATAGATACAATGAATATTATTCTGGACATCTGCTATAAATTCACTACAGGTATGCAATAGTCCTGTCAACAGATGTGACAGTTGATTGGTTTACTTATGTGTATGGACCTCTGTGATACTCGGGGACTCATTGCTACAGTGACAGGGACAAGGCTATGACAACTCAGGGACAATCATGGACACTTCTACCATATTAGTACTATTAACTTGGAACGTGTTGACAGATTCATAATACTACTAATTTTCTGCAGTTAAATGCGTCTATTACTCTTCATTGTTGTAAGTAGTCATTTTCATTCAACACCTTTCCCCCAAAGGTCACTGGCTTTGTGAGTGGTTAAGAGGCTGGCCAGTTATTGTGCGAATGCTCTGACCATTGACATGGTCATATGTACAGGTTGGGATGTATTCTGGGGACTAGGGTTGCCACCTTTTCAAATGGGACATTTTCGGAACACACATCAGATTTTACAAGCCGGCACATACCCACGGTCAGTACAAAGGATAGAACATTACTTATTTGCCTACATAAAAGCCTGTTGTTGTAGCGGTTTAGTTGCTTATTCTGTTTCTTGTAACATTTAGGTATTTTAGATACTGAAATAATTATTTTCTGCAACTATTACATAACATATGGGACATAATTATGTCCTACAATCCCAGGACATTTGCCATTTGTAATGTATTTTGTAAGGACACAACTGTCCAAAGAGGGACTGTCCCTCGCAAAGTGGGACAGATGGTAACCCTACTGCAGACACCAGATTGTTTGGGCCAACACATAGCCACGGTCAGAACATTCATTTGTTTCCTAGCTGTGAGCCTTATACCTTTGGCACATTTGTTGTTTGCCTGTTTCTTCTATGAATTACGTTTATTCTATCCTGACGTGACCACTTTAGGCAACTGTTACATGCATTATGGTGCATAGTTATTTCCTACAATCACAGGACATTTGGCATTGTATCATTGTTGGTCAGGTCACACCTACACACACATTAATTGTCCCTCACACAGTGGATCAGGGGGTATCCTGTTTATGTCAGTGCCTTCATCACCCTTATACCATGTGCCACTATGTGAATGTGTGCAATATATTCTCTCACTTATTCGTGTCGGGACATGTGCGTCATGGGCAGGTGCTTGATCTTGGGTAGTAGGTTCTGCATGACCATCTAGGGTTGGACAGTCTCATGCACCACTACTGCACATTCCAACTTGTGTCCAGATATCTACAGGACTGGACTTCGTGTTTTCATACCCATTCTTATGTTTACACAGGTTACTTATCCCATGAGGGATATCCCAAAAATTGAACAAAACCAAAGCAAGACAAATACCGACCATTCTTCTAGCGTTACGAAAATGTGCTGGGGGTTTTACATGCAAGGGATACATAGTTTGCAATCCTGAAACTGCCTAGGGTGACACTACCTACTACATATGCGTAGTGGTCACTATGTGTAGATGTGGCTGCACCAAACCAGTAGGCCAAGTATGGCTGGATTTGGTAGACGTTCAGGTATGGGAGCGGGTTGTGTGCTGTGGAGGGGATGCTGGGTAGTCCATTATGCATCCAGGTGTGTTGTATTTGATATGGCCAGTTCCATCAGGACCAATCTGTAGGTATATGCCGGTGACATGTCTATACATTTGTATCGCACATTTTAATATTCATATGTTTGTGGGATTGTGTTCTACAGTATGGCCTGTCTGGTTGTATTGCAGATGTGTATACATGTTTTTGTGTTTCTTTCTGCTTCAACCGCTGCTCCCTCATACACCTCTGGTTCACCTATTCTGCATACGACACAGTGTCGCCTTGGAGGATTATGCTATTACCCCCCCCCCCCACACACACACACACACACACAAATACACATATTCCTGACACTCCATCCATCACTGCTTTGGTTGATGGCCCATGACACAGTCAAAGTAACACATTGCATACCCTACATATGTCAGGTACCTGTATGGTTGTGTGGACTACCCTGCCATGTTTGACTTTCCACATGCTATACCTCACGCACATAGGTACAAGCCCATACTTAACTTTCATGACATGGTTGGTATACCCGGGTAATACCCGTTCAACTGTGACACATCCTGACAAGTTCGGCTTGGACCGCTGATGTGCGGATTTTGGCCGACTGTTCTAATCATTGGTAGGATACCACCTTTTCCTATGTCCAGGATGGGATATATTCCAGACACATATCCGAATGTACTGGACAACACGTACCCACAGTCAGTGGTATGGATAATACTGTTCCTTTCAGCCTACATGTTGCCTTATTGTTGTAGCAGTTTATATGCTCCTTCTGTTTCGTTTACATGCTTATTCTATTTCCTGTCACATTTGGTATGTGAAATACGGACATACCTATTGTATGTGGCTATTACATGCATTGTAGGATATAATTCGGTCATACGGTCGCTAGATATGTACATTTATCATGTTTTTTGTTATGGACACATCTGCCCAGCTGTGTACCCTCCCTCACAATATGGGTCAGCTGGTGACCCTGACGATTGGGCTGGACGTACCTATTGGCGGCGCGCTAACATATGATGCGTGTCACTTCCACTTGGTATAACTATCTACACTGCGTTGGACTAGGGGCACACGGTTTTCAATGTCATTTGTTCGAGGGATAGGGACCCGTTATTCCCTACCGTGCATTTGTGTTTGCTTCTTCATTTTGTGTTCGCAGGAACTGTCTTGCATGTTTTGCATACGTTTCAGTATCCACGGACACTGACAGATGTGATTACTATTGGTTGCAAATTGTTATATGCAAGCATTTTAAGTTGCACGTCGACAGCTGACATTTCCATGCCTCCTTGCAGAACTTTGACACGCCCTATGCACTCGAGCTCCTTTCCTATGCACGTGGCTGTGGCGGCAGCACACCTTCATTATATGCATTTGGCGCTACTGTGCCATCTTCATGCCGCATGGTCGGTCAGCACAAGCCTAATGCTGGCCTTGCGTCGAGCTTCATGAATCCCGGGGATTAAGTATTTTTTATACTGTAATAACATCATCTGCTTTCATATGAATGTAATCTAATCAGAATAGTTTGTGTAATTGTTAATGTATATTATTTCATATTTGTTCATGTATATTTCTGAATGTATGTTTAAAAATGTTTGTAATATGTTGAATATTTTCTCCCCAGCCTATGCTGGAAAGGGATATTTGACTAAACCCAGGCAGACAAGCCTAGTAAACAAAAATAAAATTAAAGCAAAACAAATAAATAATTCAAATTTCCCTATAGTTTTCCTATACTTGTTGCCCAAATATACATGGAATAGCAAACCTATGTTTGCCATGGCATTTTACTTTGTAGGTGAAGACAATGTAAACATGCATTCAGTGTGAAATCACATGCTTCCCAACTTCATAATACCAACTATTTATGATATAACGGGTGCAGGATCTATATGTACATCCCTACATGTGTATACATGCTTATTATTCTGATAATTCTACATTGTGTGTTTTTCTACAGAGTTTGACTTTGGCTTGTTTTTCTTATTAAGTTATCCACATCTACATACGTACCATCAAGTGTTTTCAAGTTTGCTGGCTACAGTAAGTTATACTCTGGCTTTGTAGGCCATGAAATTCCTGTCTAGGATGCTGTGTGTTCCCCTTGTTATAGCTGGACCATGTATGGTACATATCTAAACATGATGTCTGCATATGTCTAAATTTTCCTTATCACAGTGTACAACATGTAGTATGACATCAATTCAGGTACACATGCTGTTGATGTCCTATGAGTTGTGGATACGTTTTCACAATGCAAATGTGAAACAAATATATAACTTTAAACATATAACTATAATAAATATAACTATAATAAATAAACTAAATATAAATAATGTTGTGATGTGCTATTTTTCCTTAACCACAGACATCCACTGTTCTACACACACACACACACACACACACACACACACACACACACACACGCACACGCACACGCACACACACACACACACACACACACACACACACACACACACACACACACACACACACACACTGTTGTGCTATATACACAGTCTACGGTACAGTTTGCAATGAATATCTTGACCATATGTGTTACACTGTAATTCAACACATACTGGTAATACACATACAGGCATATTTGTAGTAGGTGGTGCACCTGTAATACATTCTTCCCTTTCACAACATTGTGTACTTCCCTGTAAGCATTCACTTAAATTATGTGTAGATGTATGTTGCAGCAAGACTTCATTGACATACCTGTGTGGGATGTATGATGTTCCCAATGGACATGCCACAGATGGATTACAGTGGCTGTTACATGTGGTGCTGATATGCTGTTACCAGTAGGTAGACATCACTGGTTGTTCTTTATGCATGTGTATGCCTGGCACGTCATGACTCAAAGTTATTTGCTAGATGTTCCTCTGTTACCTGAGCCAGAATATACAGTCACAGCCTTTATTGCCCATGCTTGGACATTCTGTCCCTTGTTTTCTTCTGAATATCTTGTAAAGGCTCTTATAGCTCTATTTCAGACATCTTGGTTCTTGGGTAGATGACTTACACCTAGGGCTGGCATGCCACCATATTACACATGGTGACCATCTGTGCAGATTTCTTGGTGTGTTCTGTAGTGCAGTGATGAGTCCCCACATCTGAATCATGATTTCAGTACATCCAAGCTTTGCACAGTGGTGTTTCTTGTCATGGTGTGTATTTTATTAAATGCATCCTAAGGAGCCATGGCATGGGGAATGAATGGTTTCATGAGACAGGACTCCAGTGGATAACCACAGTCACATGTTAGTATAAATGGGCAGAACATTACAAGGGTTGTTTCAAACTATAGTGTAGCAACATAAAACACATTACTCCTACACAGATATACTTACTAAGTGTTAGCCCTCAGTGATCTCACCTTCTTGAAATGTTGTCCTTAAGGTTTGCTCACACCACATAGCTGTGTCATGTTCACTATTGAGGTGTGTTGCCATTAAATTAATGGTTAGTCCATTTGCTGAGAATACTACTGGACAACTGAATGACAACCACCCCTTTCTGTTAAAATAACATTTTGCATCATCTCCACAAGGAGTTTGTTTGGAACATGGGTGCAGTCAAGTCGCTCCAAGGATATGTTGGAACTTTACTAAGGAATAGAACCATTCCATGCAAGTGTACTGCTTCCTTGGTACTGCTGCAAAGCAGAATAATTCATTAGCTTTGCTGCACATTACTGACAGGAACTGTCCAAATAAGCCACTATCAGTTATCTGGGACGCCCCTACAATATCAGCTAAACGTTGCTGAAATGTCCCAGATGTGAGTATACCCAAGTTCAGACACACCTTTGTTTCTACCATGACTGGGTTACCCTACAGAGACTGTGCAGACATGTGGAGTGCACACATTACACAAATACAGCATGCAACAGCTCCCTGTCTAAGCTCTATCTATCTATCCATCTATCTATCTGTTGTTGCATGCTGGCTGTCTGCAGATGTAAAGATGCATTTGCAGATCATGATCTGATTTAGCTTGTAAAATCCAACCAGCTGGAGCTCATTCTTACCATAAGATATTTTGTTATATATTCATGTGTAAACCACAAGTATATTTTGTAATTTGTCTGAAATTTGTTATATGAGTGCCAATGCATACGTTGCCTCCACTGAATGATTGCCATAAAGCATTGACATACTACTTTATCGCAAGTTATTGTCATCAGGCTGACATATTTTATTTTGTAATGAGATACAAAAGCACAGAGTCCACATTTATCCTATGCCATATTCATTTACTTATATGCCTTACTTTCAGTTATTCTTTGAATGACATCTGTCCTTAGTGCTCTGCAGTCTTCCTTTGTGAACTCTGCTGTCTGTAGCTTTCTTTTTGGACCCAGACTATAATGATGAAGGATTATAATAAATTTATATATCAGGTCACCTGGGCACAGGAAGTAGATATTTTTATTTATCACCACACTATGCACATAATAATTAACGCATTTATCACCATTCTGTGAATGTTACAAACCCCTTGTCCAATCAACCCCCCATGCTAAAAGCATAATGTTTGCCATCTAAGTAAATATTAAAAAATCTAGTAATGTACATATATCAAAATAAACTCTAAAGTCTCAAAAAAAAACTACCTATGCAGAAATCAAAAATGTATAACTATAGTTTAGGACGAAGACAGCAGGCTATGAAGTCTGATTTAAGTACTATGAGGACTCAATGATATTACTCTTACTTAACTCAAAGATTGGTGATATTATGGACTATATTACCACTTCATATTAGAGGCAATAAGAACTCAGAAATTTTTAAGAGACAACTGGATTTGTGGGATTTGCAACAAGTGTTCAATCTAAGGATCTTGGAGTCAGCATTACTTTATGACCATATGGCCTTGATAATGGTAAACAACTTACGGATTTATGAAATCAAACTTATTGAAACAAAATGTATGCTTACAAAAATAAAAAAAATGATAATTTCATTTAACATATATCTATATCTATCAGTCTATTATCGATCATCTCTCTCTCTCTCTCCCTCTGTTTAATGAATAAATAAGCACCTTCATTCTTTTAATTATGCAGAACTTCATCAGATTCAAATCAGTTAATAACTACCATCCTTTTAAAATCTTTAAGAACCAGTCACAATATTTAAAACCCAGTGCCTGTTCTTTATTAAAGAGACATTATATACTTAACATTAAATCATTGTTAATGAAATAAATTTGCTGAAAACTATTACATTCATATTATATAGGTGTACCTTGCTAAATAAAAATGCTGATGATTAATAAAAAGTTATAAATAGTTAATGATTTATAATAACTTGGATCAGTATATTAGTACATAAGTTAAAGCATGTAAGTTTTGTGATGGAGAAGACTAATCAATGAAATTCTCTTGTTTATACTTGCTGTTTGTGTTGCGTTTAATAGAATTTACCAAAACACTTCCCTGGATTTTAGAAAGGCAGACCTATTTCCTCCTTTTAAATTTTGATGAACCTTTTCTAATATAGTAAAAATGAACTTATTGAAGTTAACACATTCCTTTGAATGTTTTGCCAATGCATTAGTAGTGTCATTTGTTTTAATGATGTAATTGTGTTGATACATGATATACCAGTCTTCTCCATCTCAAAGCTGACACAGTTTATCTTATGTAATAGTACTGGTCCAAGTTATTATAAATTATTAAGTATTTATAATTTTTTATTAACCATGAATATTTTTATTTAACAAGGTACACCTATATAATATGAATGTAGTAGTTTTTAGCAAATATATTCGATTAACAATGATTTTAATTTTAATTATATCTGTACCTTCAAAAAGGAACAAGCACTGTTTTGTGATTGGTTATTAAAGGTTTTAAAAGGATGGTGGTTATTAATTTATTTGAATCTGATGAAGTTATGCATAATTAAAAGAAAAAAGCCTTGTTCATTTCACCATGGATTGGTTTTTGTGTGTTTTTTGGATATCAGGGAGGTGGTTTAATATTTGGTGTTTGTATTTTACTTTGACAGTGATGTGGAGTATTTTAATTAATAAATAAATACTTGAACTGCAACTATGACATTGAAAAATGGCATCATTGACAAGCTGAAACCAAATAATTATAATAAATCAAAGAAAATATTTAATATTATTTATGAAAATTAACATTAAAATGCAATGATGTATATCCAAGTAATCAAAATGTAAGCTTAACTACATTACAAAAACTCTGACAGAAAATTATGTAAATGCTATAAAAAACTTAGAGTCTTATTTGTAAGCATGCGTTGTGCAATGGAGCAGGACTGTTAGTCCAGATACCTGTATACTAAAGCGTTTAATAAGTCACAAAGATATGTACACAATAGGGCCAAAGAGTGTGTGTCTTACCCCACTGTGAAGGCATTCTACTCCATGTACAGAGTACTTATGCAAACCACTGATCCAGACTGAATGCAATTCCACAAGGCAGTATCACAGGAGTGGCAGATGGTCCTAATGAGGCAACCCATAGGATAGAAGCCATATGCAGTATAATGCCAATGTACTAGGCACCACAGCAATCTCCCCTTCCCTACTAAAATTATGCTAAACAACATATGGGTGAGGACAAAAAAAAGAAAAAAAAAAAAACCCACCACAATTACATGATCAGAAAATCATTTTAGGCAATAGAGTTTCCCATTCTGCCCATGTGGGGGCTTCACCCTCCAACCCTCACCACACCCCTTCTAATTATATATATCAACTCTGAAATCATGCTACAGTTGGAAAAGGGGCAAAACACCAGTCACACTGAACTATAAACTCATATAACCACTTGCAGCCACCTTTCAATATTGTTCTGGTCTTGACATTGTGTCTGTGTTGACATTCTCAGTGTTCAACAAACTAAATTAGACCCCCTTTCTTGTATCACAGCTGGGCCATTTGCAGAATGAACTAAGACCTGTGGTAGGAATATTTGCACGTAGTGAGGATTCTACACTGTCTTTTTTCTAGCTCTGGCACCATTGCCTATGCCATGAATGGGGGACTTTTTCATTATAGGACCTTTTCATCAAGTGTTTTTTTAACCTGCCATTCTCCAAAATATATAAATACAGTCTATATATCAGTATCATCTTGCTGAGAAGTACATACCCCAATTTTTTTTTTGCCCCAGTAAATCATGTTTTTCACCCTTTGAGACAGTATATGGTCACAAATTGAGGGAGCCCCCTGGATATATTTGTCTTAACTGAGATGATGAATGCAATTGTCACTGAAAGTTTGTTGTAGAGAATGTGCTAAGATTCACAACTAGACTTTACAGAGTTCATTGTGATGGTCCAGAGCATCCAGTACAAACACAACAGCAGCAAAAAGCCTGGTAAGACATGACAGCCAGAACCAGAGAGTATTCTACTGGGAAGCAGTTGGTGGTGTATATTTCTGATGAACACAACAAGCCCAAAAGGTCAATTCCTCGTTAGTCATATCTGACCACAAGCTAATCACCCTAGACATCCACATCCCGCCCCAACCCCCCCATTAGGGAAACCACTGTAAAAAACTTCTCCAAAGCCAACTTCATACTTCTTAAGACAGAAGTGGCAAACTTCATGACACCCATGCAGATGGACAATAGAGGTACAACTGCTGAATCCTACACAAATGCACTTTATAAACACTTACACGAGTACATGGACCGTGCTATCCCTAACAGAACCAAGAAGCTATCCTCAAAAAAAAAAGGAAACCAATCTAGTGGTCCTCTGCCATAAACAAACTCTACAACAGAAGAAAGAAACTGTTGCAAAAAAGAGTAAAATCCCATGACTGGAGGAGCTCCCTGGTCAGCCTCAGTAAGAAACTGAGATCCCTCATAAAATCCTCCAAAGCTAATTAGCGTCCTTCAGTGCAACACACTAATTATGAAAACAAAATTGCCACTGACTCTAAACACAACCACAAACCATTCTATAGCTATGTCAAGAATCTCAATGGCAACACTCAGATCTGCTCTGAGTTACACTACAATGGCACTAAATATACGGAACCAACTGATATTGCCAACATCCTGGCAGATAGGTTCAGTGCTAACTTTACCACCTCTCACCCCCCAGAGGGCCCATCTCTATACCAGAAGAATGCAAAGTTCCTGTAATCACGGCTGCACAGGTAAAAAAACACTCTCTTCAAAGCCAAAAACCCAGCATCCATGGGACCTGACAATATCCCAGGCTACATTCTACATGAAGTACAGAATGAACTGGCACCCCACCTAAGTACCTTGTTCAATCATAGCCTCACCTCAGGCTTTGTGCCCACTGAATGGCGTACTGCGACGGTTATCCCACTCCACAAAGGGGGAGCCACGATGGATCCCAGGAACTACTGTCCCATTAGCCTGACAAGCCTGGTCTGCAAGGCCATGGAATGTGTCATCATAGAACTCATAAACAAAGACATTGGTAATCTCCAAACTCTGGGCCCCACCCAGTTCGGGTTTGTAAAAGGCAGATCATGTCTCCTAAACCTGATAGACTTCTTTGAAGCAGTCACCAAAGCCATATATGAGGGTAAGGTGGTTCACACAGCCTATCTAGATCTCGCCAAGGCTTTCAATACCATCCCCCACTCTGGAATTATAGATAAACTCACTAAACTAGGTATAAATCTTATACTTAAAAAAACTTAAAAACTTATATTGTCATGGTGCTGAATGTGTGAGCCCGTATCACTGCTTATGTAGTCATCAACCTTTTGTGGGTGGGGGGTCCTGCAAGTACACTTTGCAACTATGTATCTCTGTCTCATGCTGTGTCATGAATGTGAGAGTTATGGCATCACTGTCAATAGCCATTGTGTCCTCAAGTTCTGTCTGTTGTGCTGACAAAGTGTGATTGTCTATATATGGTGCAGAGCCTGTGACAAAATAAGATGTAACACATTTAGACTTATAACAACCAAAAAATATTTATTTACAAACAGATGATAGATGACATAGACACTTACTGCAAACAGTGTGAAATTTCTATCATACCTGATGTAGACAGGGCATCTGGTGATAAAAAATGTAATGGGTTATATATACATAGCTATGGTGGGCATTATATGCCATCACAAAGTATTGCTATCACCTATGCACTAATCTTCTCATGTGGCACAGTGTAGCTGATGGAGTGGTCAATACTTCTAGTGTCCATACCTCCTTTGATGATTCCTGTTGAATCACCATCAGCACCATACTCATCACCCCCATACCTCTCAAAGTCTCATCAAAAGAAATTTGGACAAAGCCAAAAATAAAGGGAGGAAAAAGGCCTAAAAATAGGGACAACTTTTAAAAATTGCTCTTACATACTTAGAAAATTGCTAGAATAACAGGTTTTGCATGTGCATGCATTTTCTGAAGCATATGAAGCCTGAAGCTCAAATGTCTCTCATTGTTTATTAGCGAAGTGTACCTCCTGTTTAAGCTTTTATATAGGGAAAATAGAGAAGGCCTTCAGAAAGAGAGTGTATGAACACATTTGTGATTTGACACATAAGTAGGAAATGAATGTCTTGTATAGGCATTCTATTGGATGCCTGAATAGCAAGTTTTATTTTTTTTATTATTGAACAAATAGAACCAAATCCTAGGGGTGGTTATTGGGAAGCTCTACTTGAATACTGTGAGTTGTTTTGGCAATTGAAACTGGATGCAAGCAGAGTCCCAGGATTGAATGACAATGTTAGTATTTCTAGTGTTTTAAAATTGAGATCTGCCAAATTATGAACATTATATATTTCTTTAATTTTGTAATATGTGTTTTAGCACGTATTTGTGTGTAGTTCACGCATGAATTTTAAGTCCGTGATATGTTTTTAAGTGTGGAGTGTTTTTGAAATATTAATATTTATGAGTTTTTTTATGTACTTGATTGTGACTGGTGTATGGAAGTTTTAAATACTGACTAATGGTTGCTCTAAATTGTTCTGATGAAGTTTAGCAATAAACCTTACAAAAGTGCTTAACCACATTAATTTTGAGCTGTTTCTTCCTTTCTGGCACATCGTGCGATCTCTCATTGTTTAGTGACTTCAGTCCTTGACATTTTCCTGAAAACCACAAATTTTATGAGGATCAGACCAAAAATATGAGGCAAAAATTAGGACAGTATGTGAAAATCTCAACTGTTGAGAGGTATGATCTCCCCTTATGGAAAGAAGATACTACTCATCAGTTGCTAATGACTACATTGTGGAAAGGCCCTCACTAGTGCTGTTCTGGGCAATTCCATTCTCTCTAGCTGTTGTCCTTACCTGTCCCACTAGGCCATTTGTCCTTATCATGCATAGTGCTGGTGTGAAGTTCCTTCCCCCAACAGCACTAAGGTCAGTCAATATTTTATTGCATACCTTAGCTCTCTCTGCCTGCTTTGCTATCCCCTTTCCCAAATAGATGTTTCCAATATGTTCTGAGAGCATCCACATGGTTCTCTACAGGTAAAAAGCTGTAACCTGAAAGCATTAATTTAGAGCCAGAAGTAAACCTGACTCACACTTATTACCCACTCTGAGACAGTTCAGTCGCAGATATCGTCAAAGTCTATTTAATGTTATTTTAAATGTCCACAGTTACTATTTGCAACACCTTTATTTATATATGTAGTTACTATAATCACACTCATTCATTTTATGTTGCTGCCCCACTTCTTTATAACCCTTATAAAGGCCCAACAGTAACAAAATTCAAGTACACTGCTTTCCAAAATGCCACCATAAGATTTCCCAATCCAGTGATTCTTAACATAGTACAAAAAATCAAATCTGTCAGTAAATATGGTTCTGATAAACTGATCTTGGTGAATTGTACCAGTCTTGGTGATTTTGTAATAATTTCCAAGTATTAACTCTTTTAATAATTTCTTTTAATTTGCTTGAGAATTCCACCGACTGTCTGCAACAGAGAAGTACATAGCAAACAGGAGAGGACCCAGGACTAATCCCTGTGGTACTCCACTTGCCACTGGTCTGAAGTCGGATTTGGAGTCTGCTACTTTCACAGTGTGGGTTCTGTCCATGAGCCAGTTGGCAACCCATCTTGTGACATAGGCACCCACACACATTGAACCTCATCATCATTAAACTGTGTTTTACAGCATAATAATTGTTCTATTGCTTGAACTCCATAGACATTGTCAATAACAGTAAATAGATTATTAACATCCAATGTCACAAACATTGACCTTGTCTCATTACTTGTTAATAAATATTCTGAAACAGAACCCAAAAAATGTGCTGTGTCCCTTAAAATCCTTGGAACATCCTCCACTATAGGTCTCAGTGTGGTCTCCAACCAGATAGATATGTGCTCTGTGACCCAACCCTACCTGACACAATAGGTCTCAGGGGTGGGTCCTTAGCATCCTTATGAATCTTAGGGAGGGCTTTAAACATTGGTGTAACAGGATTTTGTATAAATAAAAAATCTCTTAGGTCCTCATTAATAAAACCTGCTGAATGCATGTTCCTAATAGAATTGTGTACTTTTTCTATGTGATTATTAACCATGATGGGGTTCATCCTAATAAAAGTATGCACGTCACTAAGCATTACATTTAATTTGGAGCAATACATTGATTTATTCATTATAACTATTGCCCCCCTTATCTGCTTGTTTCACAATGATGTTTTCATTTTGTGTTAATTCTTGTAACGCTTCTTTCTGTTCAAGGGTTAAGTTATGAAACTTTTTCTTCCTAAAACTATTAAAATATTCTTCAAATTCTTGTTCACACATTCTAATGAAAACATTTAATGCTGGATTAAAAATTGGCATGAAAGTGCTAGGATGTTTAAGTTTGAAAACATTGCTTACATTTTCATTTGCATTACCATTGACATTTCTAGTGTCCTGATACATCTGTTGTAGCATCACATTTCTTGCGAAACTTAAAATATCTAAAATCACCTGACTGTGCTCTGCTAGAGCCTCCGGTATAAACGTCAGTCCCTTGTTGAGTACTCCCAATGTTATATCATCCAGAATAGTATCTGAAATATTAACAACAATATCACCAATATCACTGACCCCCCTAGTCATTCCGACACCTTTCGTCTCTTGTGTTCGTTTGTCTGCGACGCACTCCATCTGCGCACGTTCTCTTTTGTAACTTTTGAATGTCTCTAACAAGTTGTGTTTCAATAGGGCTGAAGTGTTCTAGCAACAAACGTATATAGGATAAAGTAGTTTGCAGGTTAATTTCCTGCCATTTGGCTAAAAAGGTCAGGATACAGTTCACCCTGTGTCGGCATGCATAAAACTCGCATGCCCCTAGGGATTACATTATATTTCAGGCATGCCTCTAGATGAAATCTTTGCCACTGAAGCCGCTTCAGTCTCATAACATCTTTATACAGCTTCAGGGCCAATTCAAGAGTTACAAAAGGATATGGAGAATCGCTTTTCGGAGGAGCACCAGGTGGAGAGATTGAATAATATTTTTTATTCAGCGTCAGTGTATGACAATAAATTACAACAAATTAAGACCAAAAAATTAGAGCGAGATCTCAAGGATTTCTCCCTGAATAATATATTCAGTTGGCCTAGGGGAAGAGCGGATATTGTTGAGAGGCATATGGGTGCCACCAATAGGGAGCCAGCCCTAAACCAACAGATGGAGGAGAGGTTAACACGTAAAGAAAACACCACCAATAGTAAACAGAGTACGTGCCCTCCACTTCCTGGTTCTACGGTCAATTCCTCGCATACAATAACCACAGTGTGCATGCCTTGTAGTACGGAGGAAATGCGACAAGGACATACTGTCAACAATGATTCCAGCAATGTTGGACTAATGCAGGGAGCCAGACAAAAGAATTTTCCAACGTTTACAGCAGAACTTTTCCAATGCTGCCAGCACCAGTGTGCAAGAAGAACGTGTGCAGATGGAGTGCGTCGCAGACAAACGAACACAAGAGACGAAAGGTGTCGGAATGACTAGGGGGTCAGTGATATTGGTGATATTGTTGTTAATATTTCAGATACTATTCTGGATGATATAACATTGGAAGTACTCAACAAGGGACTGACGTTTATACTGGAGGCTCTAGCAGAGCACAGTCAGGTGATTTTAGATATTTTAAGTTTCGCAAGAAATGTGATGCTACAACAGATGTATCAGGACACTAGAAATGTCAATGGTAATGCAAATGAAAATGTAAGCAATGTTTTCAAACTTAAACATCCTAGCACTTTCATGCCAATTTTTAATCCAGCATTAAATGTTTTCATTAGAGTGTGTGAACAAGAATTTGAAGAATATTTTAATAGTTTTAGGCAGAAAAAGTTTCATAACTTAACCCTTGAACAGAAAGAAGCGTTACAAGAATTAACACAAAATGAAAACATCATTGTGAAACAAGCAGATAAGGGGGGGGGCAACAGTTATAATGAATAAATCAATGTATTGCTCCAAATTAAATGTAATGCTTAGTGACGTGCATACTTTTATTAGGATGAACCCCATCATGGTTAATAATCACATAGAAAAAGTACACAATTCTATTAGGAACATGCATTCAGCAGGTTTTATTAATGAGGACCTAAGAGATTTTTTATTTATACAAAATCCTGTTACACCAATGTTTAAAGCCCTCCCTAAGATTCATAAGGATGCTAAGGACCCACCCCTGAGACCTATTGTGTCAGGTAGGGGTTGGGTCACAGAGCACATATCTATCTGGTTGGAGACCACACTGAGACCTATAGTGGAGGATGTTCCAAGGATTTTAAGGGACACAGCACATTTTTTGGGTTCTGTTTCAGAATATTTATTAACAAGTAATGAGACAAGGTCAATGTTTGTGACATTGGATGTTAATAATCTATTTACTGTTATTGACAATGTCTATGGAGTTCAAACAATAGAACAATTATTATGCTGTAAAACACAGTTTAATGATGATGAGGTTCAATGTGTGTGTAAATTATTGCAAGTAGTTTTGGATAACAATGCATTTTTTTGTCAGGGCATGTATTATAGACAGAAACAGGGTGTTGCCATGGGTATACCCTGTGCCAATTCGTCCGCCAACTTGGTATTGGCGCATTGGGAAGATCAGGTTATATTTAATTCTACACATGCTTGGACACAATATTTGCATTTTTATGTACGTTTTGTAGATGATGTTTTTTTCATATGGGATGGAGATGTACAACAGTTAGAAATGTTTGTTCAATATTTAGAAGATAGTTCTGCATTCTTTAGATTTACCATTCATTATTCCATTAGTAATAATAGATTTTTTAGATATTAGAATAGAAAGGGATGTGATGGGGAAAGTTACCACGTCACTGTTTAAGAAAGAATGTTGGCGTAACAATTTACTTCATTATAGTAGTATGCATCCAAGACACACTTTTGACAACATAGTTAAAGGTCAAGTGTGTAGGATTTCCAGGATATGTAATGATGATAACAAATTTAATGAGGAAGTGGAATGCTTCCAACGGAATCTAATAGGTAGAGGGTATAAATCTGATAGGACTAGCTCGCTAATAGATCAAAGTAAAATGAAGAGGAAGAATACAGCTAAACCATGGATGAATAGGAGGATGCATGAAGGGGTAAAGAAAAATAAAACACTTACTAAGAGAAATGATAGTGAGGGCATTAAAATGGTCCTCACTTATAGCAGTGACGTGGGTAACATTTGTGATATTATTAAACGACACTGGCAAATATTGTACACTGACCCAGAGCTTAAGACAAAAATAGGGAATGCTCCGAAATTTATTTTTAGGAGGAATAAGAATCTAAAGGATATATTATGCAAGGAACCCAGTAATAAGAGAAATATTAAGATTAATAGTAAAGGTACCTTCCCATGTTATCAATGCAAGGCTTGTCAATTCATATTGCAATCTCAGATATTTGTACATCCCAGGACAAATAAACAATATGTTTTTGAAGGATATGCTGATTATAAAACCAAAAATTTGGTATATATAGCTGTATGTCAAGGATGTGAAACTTACTATGTGTGGAAAACCAATAACATGTTTAAGACCAGAATCTACAAACATTTATCAGATATTAGACTTGGTAATGAGCGTAATGCTTTGGCATTACATGTAAAGGATAACCCTACGCATTCATTTTTATTTATGGTGATACAGGTTGTGATTCCAAACACCAGGGGGGGGGGGCAATTTGGTAAATGAAACTGAATGTGCTTTAACCAGGTGGATAGTGCGACTAGGAGCAGATAGGTCTCCTGGTATTAATGGGTATATACCTTTAAAACCCATCCTAAAGAAAAGGAGGGCTTTTTATTGAAATGTGATAGGCTGATATTTATTTTAAATATGTGAGGTTTTATACTGTGTGTTATCTGATGAAGGGCATATGGCCTGAAAGCGCTTATCTGTGGAAATAAAGTTTTATGGTACTTTTATCGATGTGGTTGTCCTCTGTTTGCTTGTTGTTTTTTGGATATTCGTGGATTTGCTACATACAGAGGACTTTGGTGCAAGAGACTGTTTTTTCTTAGCTTTATGTTAATCATGATCTGAATGATTTTGAGAAATGGAAAGCAGATGCTTTTGAATTTTCTTTGGCCGATCAAGGTGAGCCTTATCATAGCCCTGATGTTATTGGTGAATGTCCATTTACTGAAAAATTAAGGCTGTTTGAACAGAAGCTGTTTTCCTTTAAGAAATTGCAACTTCAAAGTACGTATCTTAAAGAAAATTTAAAGAAAGGTCTCATTCCGAAAGGTTTGCACTTATGGCAGTTTCCCAATGGGATAGAGAAGGGCTCTGACTTTCATAAAGTCCTGATTAATGTTTTCAACAAAGATGGTTAGGATATATTGCACCTAATCATTTATAATAATGATGTGGTAATGGATAGACTTTCTAGAGCTCTTGATGTCCTTAATAACAGTTTGTCCAATGATGGTCTGTTCGAACATAATTATACCAATTATACCAACACCTTCAAAAAGATAGATGATATTTGCCAATCTATAAAGGAACGGAAAATTATACAATTACGTAGAGACCTGGAAGCATATTCAAGTGGGCATGCCTATCCAGAGCCATTTTTTAGGCACTCTATCAGCATAAGGAACTACACCCACCTAATGGCAGACAAGGCGAGAGTTCAAATTCTCATGGGAGGAGTGATGAATCCCCAATGATACATGGCGATCCTGTAGAATAACCTGTAAGATGAGCAAAAAGACTCAGTTCAAAAACCAAAAAAATTTCTGAAAATAGGTCATTTACATCTAATTCTTACTTTGAGTGTTTGGAAGCCCGTCCAAAGACTACTTATGTGGATACCAGTATTAAAAACAAGAACTTTTCCTGGCAAACAAACTTCAAAGACAAGAAAGGAATGAAACGAGAGAACCAACAAAATTAATGGTAAGTTATACAGATAGCAAAACAGAACCAGTGCAACAACCACAGATGAAAGCATCCAAATATTTTAATAAAAACAAAGATAAGCGCTTTCATGTTTCACCAAATGCTTCTTCAGATCATGAAAACAATTACAAAATAGCATATATTTAAAAGGCTAAACAGCCAATCACATTTGAATATTAAACATATGTTTAATTATCACTCAATCAAATCCATTGATTAAGGGATTACCCAAGGTTCATATGTGCCTTCATGACCCACCGCTTCATCCGATAGTTTCGGGTGAGGGCTGGGTGACACAGGCTTGTTCGATTTTTGTAGAGAATAAGCTGAAAAACATACTACCCTCTGTATCTACTGTATCTACTGTGTTGAAGGATACTCAGCAATTTTTATATGACTTTTATGATTTTATATATACATTTGGTGATATGAAAGGGTGTTTATTTGTAACATTAGATATTAGGAATTTATTTACATCTATTCCGAATGATTTTGGTATAGAGACAATGAGAGGTGTATTGAGACACAAAAGTGATTTTGACAGCACTACTATAAATATCAATTGTTGTCTGTTGGATTTCATCTTGAGTAACAATATTTTCATGTATCGGGATTTGATTTACTTACAGAAATGGGGGGTAGCCATGGGCACCCCCTGTGTGAATTCCTATGCTAATTTGGTAATGAGTGCATGGAAAGAAAGATATGTCCTGAATACCAATATATATTGTTATCATATAAAATTTTATCAACATTTTGTTGATGACATTTTTCTTGTTGGGCAGGCACATTGATGGAATTAGATGATTTTCTTGCATATATAGATAGTACTACTGAGTTTTTAAAACTTACCCTGTGATATTCAGTCAGTGACATTGATTTCCTGGATGTACATCTTAATGTAGATTCTGATGGTATGGTTTAGACCTCTCTGTACCACATGAATTGCTATAGAAATAGCCTTTTGACTCAGGATTGGATGCATCCTAAACATGTCTATCCCAATATTGTGAGGGGCCAGTTTATGAGAGCATCTAGATTATGCACACAGGATGATGAATTTAGTAATAATATTGACAACATGACTGTACATTTTTTACAGAGGGGTTGCAGAAAAGATATGTTAAATAGAACTAAGGAGCAGGTGTTTAATGATAGAAAAACAGTATTTCATCCTTATTTTTGTCATTTCCATCGAGATGGTGGGTTCTTTCTAGTTGCCTGCCTCTTATGTTAATTTGACCATATATCTCATCTCCTCTCTGCTTTCACTGGCATGTGTGAGTAATCACAGAATTATCATTTTTGAAATCACTCCCCTTCAACTATTTAAATTTATTGGCCATCCTACTGTATTCCATAGTACCAGAATACAAAAGTGACCACCCCTTTCAATCCATCTTGCTGTTTTAAAAATAGTAACTCTCCACTAAACCTTAACTTTTTAAACAGGTAAAACTTAAGTTACCTACTTTCACATCTAACTTCTCTAGTGCACACTGCAGTGTGCATTTTTTTCGTCTTATCTTTAAGCATCCCTGTGACTAGCACTTGCTCTAATACCTGCTGGAAAGCACTATGAAGCCTTAAACTGATACTGGTACTCAACTCTCCTTGTTAATAACGAGAAATTAATCGTAGGCACTAAACAGCCTATAAGTGCAAAATACATTGTTAATATGGAAAAATTAATCATAGGCACTAAAGAGCCTACAATTGCAAAATACCTTGCTAAGGTAAGGGAAAACAGCTCCTGTACTTTAAAAAAAAAAAAAAAAAAAAAAGCACCAAACCAGGCATGTCCAAGGGTCAGCTTCCAGTGATTTCTCCTGTCCACCTGGTGAATCTGGGCATACTGGGGCAATGCAGCAATTGCCTCATGTACACAGACAACACTCTCCTCCTACCACCAACACTACAACCTGTGAGAGATGCACTTACATAGCCATACTGGAAGCAAAGAGCTCTCTACCCAAGATTGTGCTAAACAGTCAAGAGGAGAGGGTTAACACCCACACTACACCTCAAGCAACACATAGCCCTTCGAAACCCACACCACCAACACCCACATATAGCAACACTAAATCCACATATGTGCAGGCCCTTAACAATAACTTGCCCAAGCAACAAGGACCTCTGAAGCTGAAACACAAATAAACATCAATCACAACCAAAGTGTCACATAGTTCACAACACCAGTATGCCACCCAGCAACAGCCCCTAAGGCAAGACAACGTACCTAACACTTTAGTCATAGGTGACTCTATAGTCTGGCACACTGATGTCCCACTCACCAGGTTGAACAAGGAGAAAATTACAGTCAGTTGCCTGTCAGGTGCCAGGATCTGCCACACAACGCATGCACTCAAGTCACTCCACAACAAGTACAAATATGACTCTGTCATTGTCCATGTTGGAGTGAATGACTTGAGACGTACCTCCCTGGACTACATGAAAAGAGACATGGAAGAGCTCTCGGATCATGTAGCCCAGGCAGGTATGACCCTAGCCCTGAGTAGCATCCTGCCATTGCCCAGAATGATACGACAATATAAGGACAAAATGACTGACTTAAACAATTGGCTAAGCTTCTGGTGTCATTCAAAGGGGATCCAGTATCTGTCTGCCTGTGATGACATGATTAACAGACCATGATGCTTTGCCAGAGATGGTCTGCACCTGTCACCCCTGGGATTCAGGTTACTGGCTAAGGCTATTGCCACCCCTATAGTGCCTTTTTTAGACAAAGTTCAAAGGACAAAACCACCATTGTAACAGGTACAAGCATGCAAAATCTGGAGGTAATGCTACTCAATGCTAGAAGTCTAAACCTCAAAATGCACTCTCCCGAGGCACTCCTAAAAATGGAGAACATTGATATCTGTGCAGTAATTGAGACCTGGTTCAAGGCTCCAGAGAGCAACCCTGCAATACCAGGCTACAACTCTTACCACACTTTTCGGCCACCAAACCAGGACTGAAACACTAAAGGTGGAGGAGTGTCCATATTCACCAAGGATTTTCACACCACCAGGCTAGTTGCCCAACACAATGTGTCTGAAATTTTCCAGGTGCAACTAACACTAGGTAAGACTTTAATCCAAATTGTAGCTTGCTACAGATCCCCCACCATGCCCCAAGATTCTCACTACAACTTTCTAAACATACTGGAAAATATTAAGATAGAACCAAACACCCTAATACTGAGTGATTTTAACTACCCTGCCATTAACTGGGAAAACTACTCGTGTACCAACATCTTTGCCCAACGGTTCTTGGAATTCATAAATTCCAATGCTCTGGATCAACTAATCCATAGTTCCACCAGAAGCTCCAATATCCTAGATCTGGTCATTACCAACATGGGAAATCGATGCTCCACACCTATGGTCACCCCCTCGTTAAGTCAGGTCTGACCATAAGCTAATCACCCTTAACATCCACATCCCACCCCCACCCCCCAGTAAGGAAACCTCCATAAAAAACTTCTCCAAAACCAACTTCATGCTACTCAAGTCAGAAGTGACAAACTTCATGACACCTATGCAGACAGGAACTGAAAGTTTGACTGCTGAATCCTACACTAAGGCACTGTATGAGCGCATCCACTCATGCATGAATCGTGCCATCCCAAATAGAACCAAGATGCTCTCCTCCAAAAAAAGGAAGCCAATCTGGTGGAACCCTGCCATAAACAAACTTTACAACAAAATGAAGAAACTGTTGCA
Source organism: Protopterus annectens (assembly GCF_019279795.1). Classification (NCBI taxonomy): domain Eukaryota; kingdom Metazoa; phylum Chordata; order Ceratodontiformes; family Protopteridae; genus Protopterus; species Protopterus annectens. The sequence goes on from NC_056735.1 coordinate 890,956,648, forward strand.
GAAAAGAGGAAAATCCCAGGATGCAAAAAACTCCCTTACCAGCCTCAATAAGAAACTGAGATCCTTCATAAAATCTTCCAAAGCTAGTTACGAAAATAAAATTGCCAAAGATTCCAAAGACAACCACAAGGCATTCTATAACTATGTTAAGAATCTAAATGGCAATGCTCAGATCTGCTCTGAGCTAAAACAGAAGAGCATTAAATATACTGATCCCAAGAATATTGCCAATATCCTGGCAGATCGATTCAGTGCCAACTTCACCCCCTAAACTGCCCATCTCAATACCAGAAGATTGCCAAATTCCGATAATAATGGTCACACAGGTAAAAAACGCACTCTCCAAAGCTAAGAATACAGCATCCATGGGACCAGATGACATCTCAGGCTGTGTACTACATGAACTACAATATGAACTGGCACCTCGCCTAAGAGTCATGTTTAATCATAACCTCAGGTTTCGTGCCCACTCAGTGGCGCAGAGCTACAGTTGTCCCACTCCACAAGGGGGGATCCACCTTTGATCCCGGAAACTACCATCCCATCAGTCTGACAAGCCTTATCTGCAAGGCCATGGAGTGTATTATCATGGAACTTATAAACAAAGACATTGGCAACCTTCAGACACTGGACCCCACCCAGTTTGGCTTTGTGAAGTGCTGATCTTGTATTGTGAACCTGATTAACTTCTTCAAATCAGTCTCCAGAGCCATGGAGAAGGGTAAGGTGGTCCACACAGCCTATCTAGACCTCACCAAGGCCTTTGACACCATCCCCCACTTTGGAATCATAGATAAACTTACTAAGCTGGGCATTAATCCCTGCGTCACTCAATTGGTTGCCAACTTGCTTACTGACAGAACCCACACTGTAAAAGTAGCCGACTCCAAATCCAGGTCCCGACAAGTGACAAGTGGAGTACCTCAGGGTTCAGTCCTGGAACCACTCTTGTTTGGTATCTACTTCTCTGGAGTACAGGCCAACACTAAGGGACTCTGGCTAACAATGTTCGCAGATGACTGCAAACTGGGAGCCATTATTGAATCTCCAATGATGTGGATACTCTACAAAAGGGCCTTACAGAAACAGATGCTTGGTGCCAGAGCCATGGGCTCAAGCTCAATGTCAAAAAATGTATAGTTATCCCCTTTGGGAAAAAACATGTACCCATGAATTACCACATAGGTGGCAGTATAATAAACACCGAACGTGTGATAAGAGACTTAGGGACATAGGTGGACAGTGGTCTCACCTTCGATAACCACATCATCATAACAGTCAGGAAATCCTTCTTTGTGGCACATCTCATCACTAAGGGCTTTTCATCCAGTAAAAAGGAGGTCATTGTCCCACTGTACTCATCCTTCATTAGACCCATTATAGAATACAACACCCCATTTGGTATGCACCTCTCAAGATATCTGCAACAACTGGAAAGGCCGCAGAAATACCTCACTAAAAGAATCACAGGCCTAAAGCAGATGCCCTATACTAACCGCCTTAAAAAACTCCAGCTATACTCTGTTGCATATCGTCTACTCAGGGGCGATCTCTGCTTAACATACAAGGCCATGTCAAACCCAGAGCTGTTGGACATGCTACACTTAAAGAAATCCCAATCCCTCAGAGCCACATGCTCCAGGGATCTAAACCTTGTCATCACAATAAACAAAACATGCTGGAGGGATAGGTTCCTGACCCAGAGACTCCCCAGACTCTGGAATAGACTGCCCATACATGTCAAGCAGAGTGCCTCTTTGGCCCTCTTCAAAAGGAATCTTAACGATTGGATGGAAGAAAGGAAATTCACCCCAGGGATCACGTCAGTCACCCTGCTAGACAAGGAAGTCCAGGGAAGTAAATAGTGTGGGAAAAAATAGCCAGGGAATTGTTATTGCTAGGCTTGTGTAGGCCCTAGGACTGATAGCCTAGTACCAACCTATGAACCTATGAACCTATATGTTAACTGATTGCTATGATCAAGGTTTAGCCGCTAATGGAAGTGTATGAGGGATATTGCTGTATGTTCTTTAACCATATCTTTTGGTTTAGATTTGGTGGAAAGAGATGGGATAAATTGTAATACGATACCCATTCTTATCCACAATTCAGATAACGATTTTACTATTTACAATTATTCTAGTGTAAGTTTTGATACAGAGTATGCTGATCTGTTAAGTAAAGGTTTAAGCTTTGTGCCTGCTAAAAGAAAGGATTTAGCCGATGTTTTAATAGACCTAAAATTATTCATTAGAAAATTGAATTTGGCATTGCGGTTTGGACCCTGTGATAATAATGAATGGAGCTAAGAGAGGAAAGGGTCTCAAAAAAGCTGGTATTTTCAATCCACCTTTGAACAATTGTCTTCTGTTGTCTGAGAAATTATGTGAAAAAGATATAGGTAGGATATGCAAAGAAGCTGACCGTTTGAATGTACATAACTTAAGCAAAAAAGAGGAACAGCTTTTTTTCTGAATTGTGTACTAATAAAAAAATTAGGGTAATGAAGCCTGACAAAGCCAGTAGAATATGTATTATGGATATTGATGAGTACAATAATATAATGTGTTTATTGTTATTTAGAGATACCTACAGACAGATTTCTAGAAATTAATTAAATATTGCTTATTCCAAGATAAATACCAGCTTATATGACATGCTTATGTAAGGTCAGATTTCTTTAGATGTGTATAACTATTTATGTAATAATAATCCTGTACTAGCTGGAATTTTTGAGATCCCCAAAATTCATAAAACCTCTACAAGCCACCTATGAGACCATTAGTGGATGCTTGTAGCAGTAAAACATTTTATATAGCTAAATATGTGGATAGTTTGTTAAAACCTTCAGTTGAAAAACTGATCAGATCTGTAGGGATTCATGGGATTTTTTGACTACATTGACCCAAACTTAATTTTCTAAGGATTGTCTATTGGTCATGGTTGATGTGCAAAACTTATATTCTGTTATCCCACATAAGGAAGATTTGGATTGGTTGGAGGAGATTCTTTTTGATAACGTATTAGATACTGACAGCATCAATACAGTGGTAGCACTTATGGAAATGGTCGTGGTAAACAATTGTTTTATTTTGATGGGCAAGTGTTCAAGCAATTGAGTGGGGTGGCAATGGGTGCCACTTGTGCCCCCTGTTTTGCAAACCTTATTATGGCTTATTGGGAAAATAATTTTGTATTTAATAGTCCTTATAGTGCCTGTTGGAATTTCTACACTATATTTTTGGATGACATCTTTTTGATGTGGGTTGAATTATTAAATAAGTTAAATGAATTTTTGGATTTCATTAACAATAATACATCTTTTTTAAGGTTCACACACTTAGCAGACAAAGATAGTCTTGCCTGTTTGGATATTCAACTGGTTAAGGACTATGAGAATTAATATTTTCTTTCTAATATTCATTGTAAAAGCACTTTTTCCAATTCTTAGCTTCATTATGATAGCTGGCATCCAGCTTTTCAGATGAAAGCTGTGGTTAAAAGCCAGCTGGTCAGGTTAGCCTGTATGATTACTGTTGATGCGATGTTTTCTCTGGAGATGGATAAACTGATGAGTATGTTCCAGAAATGAGGGTACCCCCTAGATTTGTTAGTTATGGTTAAAGAAAAAGTTGTTAATAAAAGAGATAGGGGGATTTTTTGCCCCACTGTTGCCAAGATATGAAGGAATTCATCAGGTGTTTGAAAATAGTGGTTTGGTAAGTAAAAATGAAAATTCAGGTCAATTTGACCATCCGTTGGTTGTTACCTATTCCAGTAATGTTTATGATATAACTGATGTAGTTAAAAACCACTGGTTGGTCATTTCTTTTATGGATGGCCTAAATAAGAATATAGGTGGACTACCAAAAGTAGTGTTTCAAAAGGGCAAAAGTTTTAAAAATTTATCGGAGATAATTTTAAGTGGAAGGGATGCGACTAGATCTAAGGACATGTTTAGATGTAATCATTGCAAGCAATGTCAGCATATTTTGGTTTGTGAATCCTTCTATATCAACAGTAGGAAATTGACTTTTAGGAAGCATTTTAATTGTGACTCTAGGAGGATTGTGTATGGGGCTTTATGTAATTCCTGTAGTGCATTTTATATAGGTAAAACTTTACGTAAGTTAAAAGATAGAATATATGAACATGTGACTGATGTAGCAAAAGCTAAAGTATCAAATGCCCTATATAGACATATATTGCGAGCCCTGGATCACAAATTTTTTTTTGTAATATTGGATTTTGTCCAAAATGACCTAGGGGAATTACTACAGATGAACATTTACGCAAAAGGGAATTCATTTGGATACTTAGACTTAATGCATTGGAACCCCCAGGATTGAATGAATCTTGCTCTTTAGTGTCAATATTAAAATTAAAAAGTCTTGAAGGCTGATGAAGAAATTCTACTCTAATTTAGACACATCACTGTTGTAATATTATTATTATTATTATTAAAGTGTTTTTAGTTAGTTTTTTAATTTGTTTATTAGCATTAATTGTATAAATAGTCAGGCTTAATTATTGTAAACCTGAATTTGTATAGGGTTAGCACTTAACTTTATTAATCTGTTTTATTGGTTGACTGAATCATATGATGTGATGTTGTTATGGTATTTAATTGTGGAAATTGATTTGGCAAGTAGTTCTGAAGAAGTCTCTGGAAGATGAAAGTGTTTAACTGCTGGCTTTACTAATAAAGAAGTCCTTACTGGTCCTTACTATTGCCTGTTTCCTTGGTTCTTGGTTTGTGTTTCAGTCGGAATGGTTGACAATGACAATATAACATTGCAACCTGCATCTGGGGGCCACCACATAGCTCAATACAAGTGTCTTGTAAACAACAAGAGCTTATTCAGAAAGATGCTACCATTTCAACCTAATAGTACCCACTGTGAAGGCTGTGTAAAGTGATGTTTGAGGAATGCATATGTCACAGTTAACTCCAGAGACAAGCAAGGCCTTAGCTGCTCAACAGCAGATGTGCCATGACATTGTTCAGACCAAGCTACTGCAAAACAGAGTCAGATAGAGATGATTAGAGTACTGCAGAGTATATGTGAAGAATTTTATCAGTACATGGGAATGATGGAGATCAGGGACAGTGCCACAATGGTCTTCATGTACAGTACAGTGGTGCACACAGCACCTATGTCCACCTCCATGTGCACACTAGTGAAAACTTCCCAGACTAACGTAGGAAGCACAGCTGGACATGGATGAAGGAGTGTCCGCACACATGAGGGCTGAGTAGGCCATATATCACATGATTCACAAGTTAGTGCTACAATAACTACAACTAACATAACACAAAAGAAGGCAGGTAGGACTCATCAGCCTCCCACAACACATGGCTGAACCTCACAGTAGAGGTCTCAGCCCCACAACACTCTCAGATCAGTGTCTAGAAGTTCCCCTGCATTCAGCAGATCATGGTATCATAGCATCTCAGCACCAAGTTTTGATGCCAGCATTTACTCACAATTACTGGGAGCATCACCTGCACTAACATTAGGGTATAGTGGGCATGATACTGCAGGTATATAACTGCAGTGAAGACAACATGAGTAAACTCAGGCATGGGTCTAAATAAACTAACTGTGATGATACTATACAAAAGGAAAGCAAAATGGGGAGGGGGCTTTGATTTGATTCTATATCACTTCAAATAATATTCTGTGGGTACTCTTGGTGGGGGTGTTCAAGTAGTGCCATGCTTTTGCTACTGTGATAAATCCTGCCAGTGAAACTAACATTGTTAGCATATCACACTCAGGATTACACAAATGATGACTATTTAATAGTTGTGATGACACACAGGATTGGTGTAGATGAAAGAGCAATCTATTCTGATGTGCAGTCTTACTCAAATAATAAGTATACAACAATGGCCAACACAGTGCATGCAAATTTCTCCTATTAATGCAGCAATACACATTTCTTTTAGTTAATCCCTGCAATGCAGCCTGATCATTTGATAGATGATTAATAGTTGTGCACTATCCCTGCTACAAAAAAATAAAATAAACAGTATAGCTTTGCACAAACATTATACTTAAATGAGTTGTCACACTGCTCTTTATGCTTTTACCATTAACCATGAAGATCACAGCTGATCATTAGGCATCAGACTGGGGATATGACCAAGTACATGCTGCACTCAATTAATTGAGTATAAAAAATTCTTTAAATAGTAATTAAACTGTTTGTAACATACAGTGACAGTAGGTCATGGTCTAGACAGCTTAGCCCACTGCTAACACTGCATTCATCAGGTTTTATATATGTGATATTAAAGTAAAGGTACTACTTCCTTAATGTCATGGCCCATAGTAGTAGACTGAATGATCCCGCTATGCTGCACAGCTATGTACCATGCATGATCCTTGCACATGGGGTCTAGTGATACAGCCACCAGCAGGTCGCCTTCATTGCCATCACTGGTAGAAGGAACAATAGCAGCAGCTGCACTGCTGTCATAGGCAGTTGAGTACCAGACCAATGTATAATCATGTTGTGCAGAATGAAGCATATGGTAAACATCCTGTATATACTAACAGGGTCATACTGAAGGGCACCCCAGACTTATTCATGCAACAGAAATGGGCTTTCAGTAGGCCAAATATTTGCTTAGTGACAATCCATGTAGGGGAAAGGGCTGTGTTGAAGCATTCCTCAGCAGCTCCCTTAGAGTTATGGACTGGTGGCATCAACAAGAGTTTGAATGGGTAGCCTGCAACACCTGAAAAGAAAAAACGGGGGCATAACAAAAGAAGGAGTTTCACTGCTAAGCAAAACATTTGCCAAATTATACCTATGGAACAGTTTGCAGGGTTACTATGGGGTATCTTACTATGTAGGAAGATGTGGTACAGGGAGCATGTGTGTGCTAAATATAAGAATCTTGGTCCCAGCCAGTATGCTGGGACAACTTGTTGGTAATGCAGCCAATGCATAATACACTATCTGACAGTTGATGGAGGGGTAGCCCTTTATATTCCAGTACAGCTCCCCTTGAAAATAAAGTCCCTTCACCATAGCCAGAGTTTCAAATTAGCCATAAGAAGATACCTAAACAATGGTCTTGCCACTGTAGCCATCCACCCTGAAACCACTATCTTTCCACCTATTTCACCAGCTCACCCTAGATGTATCTCTAACCTTGTACTCCTACCTCTTCCACCACTTCCCTTCCTCCCTCTCTAACCAAACGTGATTCTTTCAGCTCCAAAATAACCTACTTTATCTAGTCTGTCTAAAAGGTCACCTCTACTCTATTCCCCTTATATCTTCAACTAGCTTTGAATATTCCTTTTTTTCTAAACTCCAAAACAATTAGGTACTACTCATTTAAAGGGATATGTAACTGGTTTCAAAATCCTTTCCTGATTTTGTACAAAGTAATTAAAATGATATTGTAACAAGTCTCATATTCTTTTGCTGATTGTTAATACTTTGTTTTTAAAGTTGTATTCCCTGCAAAACTTTTCTCACCGGGTCTCTGCTGAAAAGAGCCTAATGCTGTTTGTTAATACTTTGTTTTTAAAATTTAAAACTGTTTTTTTCCCTGAGGAGCTTTTCTCCCCGGGTCTCTGCTGAAAATGAGCCAAAAGCTCAGTCAGACTAACCCGGTTAACAAATGTAAAATAAAAAATAAAATAAATGGGGCCATAATAGCAATGTGGATGCAATCTATTGCAATGAGTCCCCCTGGAAAACATGCCCTTTTGTAGATGGCAGATATGGTGCTGGCTCAGTCCTGATGTGACACAGGCAGGTAAACATATTAAGCCACATGTGCCAAGAGTATGCCAAGGAACTGCTGAAGAATTCTAATGCTCAAAGGCTGAGAAATACCCAGTTTGTCCCCATTTTGTCTCTAGAAGGTCTCTCCAGTCCTCTTCACTAGGTTATAGAATCTCACAAAAGTGCTGACAATATCCCTGTCCACTCTGAATCTATCAAGGATTTCATGGTTAGCAAAGTTATAATAATCTTAATAAATGACTAATCTTTGTCTATACCTGTGCTTTCTAAGCCAACAAGTGTTACTGGGCACCTACAGTTTTGGCGCAGCTGAGACAAGCAGCTCACAATGAGGAATAACCAGGCAGGCAGCTGCAGCAAGCATCTTCACTGATTGCAAAGTAGATAAAAAAGTTATAACTTTGTCTTTTGTAAGATAAATGTGCACAATAAGACATGCATAAAAAAGTAACTATGAATTGCAAGCAAGTTCAAAAAGATCTAATTGATGTCATGCATATTCCTTATCTACATTTCATTATTGTCTCATTTGCATAAGCTTTTCTTAGACTGACTAAACTAATTGGCTCTAAGCACAGTTTGCCTCTATGAATCGTTCCCAAGCTGAGCTTAGACACAGCCTGTGCAAGTTCCCACTATGCATAAGAGCAGTGGCTTTGAACACCATCCTAACAGTCTACAAGCTGTCATTAAGTGATCACAATCACTTAGCTTGGGTTATTCCTAAACATAGGGCACAGTTGCAGAAATGCATGCTGAAAACTATCTTTACTATGCTGCTATTCATTGCCATAATTCATAGACATGGTTCACAACAATTAGGAGCAGCATACAGAAGCAAGTTGCCTTTTGTGACTAACCTTCAAGTTGACATAGTATACAGTGGTATATTTCATGCACTTTTACTCCAGATGGGGAGATGCAGCCAGGAACAACTTATTAAGGTATTAACACTCTTACAGTGTTGCTGTTCCTGATTGAAATTTACTCCACTGTCATTTCTATGAGTGAATCATAAAGCATTTCATTGATAAGGCATGATGATGTACCTATGGTCATTACCATAGTATGGTAATGAGAGCATCTGATGTTGTTCGAACTTCCACTGACAGAAGCTCAACAGTGTTAATGTGTAGAAGCAGAGATAATGCGATTGTGATAAGAATGCCTACAGTACAAGAACTCCTACTTTGCAGCAGAGTTTGTGTGACACTGATATGCTGCAAGGATGTGCATGCTGAGCAACATAGCAGCATGGACAAGTGCAGCACCAGCTTATGTTCTAAACGTTATACTCTGGAGCCAGTAGATATGCATATGGTATTGGATTTGCAAATCATATACAGTTCAGGGGGGGAGTTATTCCATGCATACACCATAGAGTACTTGCTGTGCAACAGGAAAGACTGTGCACAGGGTCTTATTCCATTGTCAGTATAGTCTATTAATTTCTTTGGGCTTTTGTACAATATTCTTTGCTGTACCAGCCCTACTTCATGGCACATAATGCCTATAAATAATACCTATAGGCAGTGGAGGGAAGGGTACCCAGGGGTGTGCTGCCCAGAGAACCAAAATGCTTTGTACAACTCTGAGTATACCTGCAAAGTCTGTTAGGGCAAACTTTGACTATATACATCTACTGCCTCGTGATTTCAAATGGTTGATATTTATTTATTTGTCTTTGTTTTGCAGGAAAGTCCGACTGGGTAATACCCATTTTCAGTGGAGGCCCAAGGAAAAAAGCTCCATTTGCTTATATTGCATTATACTAAGTTCCAGTTAAACACAGATTAGTTACATTTCTAGAAAGAGAACCAAATGTCCAAAATGAAACAAATACCAAATCCAGAAACTGGAAAAAGCAGAAAGCAAAGTATACTCCACTCAGTTTTTAGCGTAATAAAACCTTTATTCCACGCTTTTGTACAAAAAACTTCATCAGAATGTAATAAACAAGCAACACTCCTCAGTTTAAAAGTACTATTAATTTCCATCCACCAATAGGCACATCGCTTCAATTAAACAATTATTTCATCTTTATTTAAAAAAAAAAACAGGAAGATATTTCCTTATATAGACTCGTTGGTCTTTTAAAAAACATTTAATATTGACAGCAAAATTCATGCCAGGTTCTTTATCAGAATTAAATCTAATTTTCCACAATGTTTCTCTTTATTCAAGCTAGGTTTTAAAATTGCCACTTCCCTGTTACAGGATAAAAAATAAAATTTTCTTATATTCTGGGCATTTAATGGTGTGCTTGTAAAAAGCATTAGTTTTGACTTGTTTTTTAATACTGTAATAATATTCTTTTATTCTTACACCTAAAGACCTAGTAGTTATACCAATATAAAATGCCCCACACTGTGCACATACACCTATATAAATAATACCTTGACTCTTACAATTAAAATGTCCAGGAACTTTAAGGGTATAAGGCAAATGTTCTAAAAAAACAAAAGGGTCTTCTGATATATATCTACAAATGTTACAACTCCTACACTTGTACATACCCCACTTCTTCTGAGTTAGATTCATATTACAAACTAACTTATTTTTCTCTCTCTTGAAAATGTTTTTCAAATTACTTTTATTTTGGTAAACAAACTTGAGCTGGGTCTTTTAGGAATTCTAGTAGTATTAAAGATATTTTAGAAAGTAGAAAGGACAACAATAATAATATGAGTAGAATGAGTGACAGAAGGAAAACAGGTACCTACAAATGTGGGAAGTGTAACCAGTGTGAATATATCATTAATGAAGGAAACATGTATTTCGAAAGTAGAGGGAGATGGTTAATTAGTATAGTTTTTTTTAATTGTGAATTTAGGGGTTTAGTATACTTAGCCACATGTAAAAAAATGTAACTCCTTTTATGTGGGTAAAATGGAGAGGACTCTTAAGAGAAGAGTATATGAACACAATTATGATATAACAAAAGGGAAAGAAACAAATGCCCTGTATAAGCACTTTAAGACATGTGATGGCTATAAATTTTACTGTTTTGTTTTAGAATAAGTTAAAAGTGATATTAGGGGTGGCCCCTGGGAGGATACAATAGGATATAAAGAATTATGGTGGCAAGTAACTTTGGAAGCAAGTAAAATTTAAAAAAAAAACAGGAAGTTATTTCCTTATATAGACTCTTTGGTCTTTTAAAAAACATTTAATATTGACAGCATCATTCATGCCATGTTCTTTATCAGAATTTAATCTAATTTGCCATAATGTTTCTCTTTGCTCAAGATAGGTTTTAAAATTGCCACCTCTTAAGTCATTTGTTCCCTGTTCCAGGATAGAAAATAAAAATTTAAGACATTTTTATTTTCTATCCTGGAACAGGGAACAAATTACTTAAGAGGTGGCAATTTTAAAACATATTTTGAACAAAGAGAAGCATTGAAACATTGTGGCAAATTAGATTAAATTCTAATAAAGAACCTGGCATGAATGATGCTGTCAATATTAAATGTTTTTTAAAAGACCAAAGAGTCTATATAAGGAAATAACTTCCTATTTTTTTAAATTAAGATGTAATAATTGTTTAATTGAAGCTATGTATCTATTGGTGGATGGAAATTTATAGTACTTTTAAACTGTGGAGTGTTGCTTATTTATTACATTCTGATGAAGTTTTTGTACAAAAGTGTGGATTAAAGGTTTTATTATGCTAAAAACTGAGTGGAGTATACTTTGCTTTCTGCTTTTTCCAGTTTCTGGATTTAGTAGTTACATTTCTATTTACATTTATACAGAAACAGTAGTTACATTTGTGAATCCCTTTCACTGGCCCAGTAATGAAGGAGCCTCAGTCCACACCACTAGCACCAGTGAGGGATGTGCACATTGGGAAGGATAACAAGTGTACACATACTAAAGTACAATTTCCTTTAAGAGCACACAGAGATCACAGTCAGTCTGGGGCTGGTTTCTCCCTTTCTCTCCAGATCCCCAATAAGACTATTATAATAAATAATAAAACCACAAAACAAATCTTATTACTTCAGCACAATGACATTACAGAGTTCAGAAATCACAGGAAATGCTTTAAAGTAATACCGTAGAATAGTCTGGCATAAATACAGAAAACAGCTAGACTATTCTGGCTATTTCTATCTCTCTCTAAAATAAATCACTGTTTTCAATTCTACTTACATACAGAGCAAGCAAATGCTGGTGAGTGGATGTTCTTCAGCCAAAATCCAAAATACTATCCTTTCTTTCTGTTCTTAAATGGATAACACAGTACTGCTGAGTCATTTTAGATTACATCATTCTTAACAGTTCTGATTTAGTTTCCCAGACTAACAGAAACTTAAGATTTACATTTCTTTGAGTAATTCCACACCTCCAGGAAGCCACAGCAATATAGGACATTATACATGTAAAACCTTAGTAATTATCTCTTAAATTAAGACAATAGAAAGACTTTCCTGGTCCAGACATCCTATCTCCAACCTTGAGATCAAACAGTCATACAATGCTTGACTTATCAGCTTTCTTCCAGCAGAGTGCACTGTGGTTACATTTTTCTAGCTCAGTATAACATATAGTTTGATCATAACAGATGGTTCTCTTGACATTTGTAGAACAAGCCTGTAGATTACATTAATATTTACAATGACATAAAATTATTTGCAAAATTCTATCTAGCCTGGCTGGCAGCCTTAACATACCCCCCCCCCACACCTGGAGAACTTAAGCTAGTTTTTCAAATTACCCTTGAGAAACATTGTTTGAGAGGGTTAGGTCTATCTGAGTATACCTTACCCCATTCCCTGTCTTTGAGAGACCATCTATATTGGCGTTGCTACCCCACTGTGGTGCTGCACTGACATATCATATGCTTGCAACCCTAGGCTCTATCTTAGCAACTTGGCATTTTGCTGCCTGGCTCAATGTAACCATGTCAGGGGATTGTGATCTGTACCTACAGTGAATTTCCTTCCATACAGATAAGGCTGAAGTTTCTGCAGTGCCCACACTATGGCTACTTGACTAGACATTCCTTTTCTACAGCTGCATAGCATTCTTCCCTGGGTTGGAGTCTACAATTGAGATAAACCACTGAGTGCTCTTCTCCCTTTGAAATCTGTTTAAGTACAGCTCCCACCCCATGGTTCAAAGCATCTACCTGCGCAACAAATTTTTTGCTGTAATCTGGACTGGCTATCACAGGGGGTCCCCCTGAAGCTTCTTTAAGGTTCTGGAATGCCTGTTCACATGCTGTGGTCCATGCTACCTTATCTGGCCTCTTTTTCCTTGTCAGGTCTGTGAAGGGAGCAGCTATGGTACTATAACTGGGGACAAACTTTCTTTAGTACCCTGCTGTCCCTAAGAATGTCCTCACCTGCTTTTTGGTAACAGGTGCTAGCCATGCCTGAATGGCTTCCACTTTGGCAGGTTCTGGCCTGATCTTACCACTCCCCACTCTATGTCTCAGGTAGGAGACATCTGCCATACCCATCTGATATTTGCTTGGCTTAATGGTCAATCTTGCCCTCTGTAGTCTGCCCAGCATCTTCCTGACATGTTGAAGGTGCTCTTGCTAGGAATGGCTGTAGATGGCAATATCATCTAGGTAAGCAAGGGCAAATCCTCCTGCTCTTGTTAGGATATGATCTACCAGCCTCTGGAAAGTCGCATGGGCATTTTTCATCCCAAAGGGCATCTTTGTGAACTCATACAAGCCAAAAGGAGTCACAAAGGCTGATCTCTCTCTAACACTGGGAGTCAAGGGCATCTGCCAGTAACCCTTAGTAAGATCAATGGTGGTAAGATACTTAGCCCCACCCAGCTGCTCTTGGGCTTCATCTATCCTAGGCTTGGGGTAAGCATCTGACTCTGTGTGACTATTTACTTTCCCATAGTCCACACAGAACCTGGTGCTGCCATCCTTCTTTGGCACCAGCACCACTAGTGAAGCCCAGGAACTGTTAGACTCTTGAATTACCCCTAGTTCCAACATTTCCTGTAGCTCCTTCCTCAGACTCTGTTTGACTCTCTCAGACAACATATAAGGGGCATGCCTAATCAGCCTTTGGGGTCCTGTATTCACCTAGTGCTGCACCAGGTGGGTGTGCCCTGGTTTCCCAGTGAACATGTCCCCAAACTCCTGTAACACTGCTCGGATTTCTCAAACCTGGTTAGGAGATAGCTGCTGGGACACTGCTACCCCTTCCACTGAGGTGTCAGTCCAAGCCTCACTGAGGGGATCAGTCATCAGATCTCCCTCAGACTCCTCCTGCAATCCACTGCAAATACTCAGCACAAGAACCTTCCTATCATGGTAAGGTTTCATCATGTTAACATGGTACAATTTGTCCTCCTGCCTCCTGCCTAGCAGTTCTACTATGTAGTTAACATTACTTACCTTTCTTACCACCTTGTAGGGTCTCTCCCAAGCTGCTTGCAGCCTGTTATGTCTGACAGGAATGAGAACCATTACCTGCTGCCCTACAGCATACTCTCTAGCTCGAGCATTCCTGTCATACCAGATCATTTTCTGCTGTTGGATTTCTACCAGGTTCTCCTGTGCCAAGCCCATGAGTTCTCTGAGCCTTGTCCTGAGATTTAGGACATATGCCACAACAGACTCCTGGTGAGATTCACACTCACCTTCCCATTCATCTCAAATTAAATCTAGAGGCCCCCTCACCCTATGCCCACACAACAACTCATAGGGTGAAAAACCTGTGGATTCCTGGAGAACCTCTCTGTAAGCAAACAACAGATGAGGCAAATATTTGTCCCATTCCCTCTTAAACTGGTCTGCAAATGCCCATAACATGGACTTGATTGTAGAGTTTAACCTCTCAACAAGATCATTAGTCTGGGGATGGTAAGGGTGATCTTCAGGTGCTTCATCCCACAGTACTTCCACAGACAGTCCAGCAGGTCTACCATGAAATTGTCACCTCTGTCAGTCAGTATTTCTTTTGGGAAACCTACCCTGCTGAAAATCTCTAACAAAGCATTTGCCACCTTTTCTGCCTCAATGGAGGACAAAGCCACTGCCTCAGGGTATTTTGTAGCATAATCTATTACCATTAGGATATACATTTTTGCTGTGGAATTTGGGGTACTCAAGAGGCTCCACAATATCCATAGCTACCCTCTGAAATGGTTCCTCACTCACAGGCAAAGGCATCAAAGGAGCTCTCACCTTGTCTCCTGTCTTGCCTACATTTTGGCACTGCTCACAGATCCTGCAGTACCCTGTTACACCACTGGAAATTCCAGGCCAATAAAAGTTCTGCATAATACTTCTCTTTGTATGTTTTATGCCCATATGATCTGCAAAGGGAATATCATGGGCTATGGCTGGAAGTGCAAGACAGTAGGCTCTAGGCACTACCAACTGCTGTATTCTCTCACCTTCTAGCCCTCCCTCAGGGGTCCACTCTCTATACAGTAACCCTTTGTCCCAGTATACAGATTCCCCATTCCCTTGAGAATCAGGTGCTTCACTAGCTACCTGCCTCAAGCCTTGCAGTGTAGGGTCTGAGAGCTGAACCTTTCTCAACTCTCTCTTTGTAACCCTTTCCAGCTTCCCTTCCACAGGAAGTCTGGCATCCTCTGACAGTGGTACCTCACTGTAAGCCTGGGTACTATTACTCACTTCTGCCCTTGCAGTCACTTTGTCCAAGGGACCATCAGTACCCACAAGCAGCTGTGGCTCACTTTCAGTCTCATTGCTACAGCATAGCTCCTTCCCTGAAGTAACCATCTCACCAGTCCTGGCTGCAAGTGTGCAGTCTGTCTGGGTCTCCCCCAGGCTACCAGACCTACATGCTTGTCTCCAAGCCTGACTGCATGTAACTGCATGAGCACATGGTACTGCATTATCAAAATCATTCCCTATCAGGGCATCTGCAGAGATATCCTCAAACACACCTACTTGCTGGCTTCCTTTTCCACCCTCCCAGTCGAGGTGAACCGTAGCCAAAGATATTTGGAATGGGGTCCCTCCTAAAGCTCTGACTGCAGTAGACTGCCCAGGCAAGTACTGCTCCTCTGTAACCATTACAGGTTTCACAATGGTTATGTCAGAGGCTGTGTCTCTTAGCAATAGCCTCTTTGCCATTCACTACGATAGGATTTAACCTCTGAAGGTAGTTTGGTACCCTTGTTGTCTCAAGACAACCTACTGTTGGCATTTTGTCCTTTCCACTTACTGGCTCCCTCACCTTTTGTTCCCCACCTTGCCTCTGTGGAAATCTATATGCCACATGACCCCACAGGTTGCATTCAAAACATTTAACCCTAGGTCCTGGACATGTACCTTGGTTAGTGGCTTCCCCTGCTACTGGCAGATTCTGTTGGGGCAGTCTGGGCTGCCCACCATGGGTTTCATTAGACCCATGAGCAGCACTAGGTGTCCCTTTCCTGTGCAGTGATGCCCTGCTTGCTAGGTATAGGTCTCCCTTCTTCCCCAACTCATCTGAAGTAGCACATTGTCTATCAGCTAACTAGATCCTCATATCCTCAGGCAAAATGCTAAGGGGTTGTTCCTTCACTAAAAGGTCTGCCAGCCCTTCAAAAGTGGTGACCTGACATCCACTCACTCACCTATGAAAATAAGTGCTTAGTTCACCAACATATTCACACACACTTTCATCTGCCTTGCGTCTATGCTCACAAAACGTTTTTTCTATAAGCTTCAGGTGTTAGCTTAAAAAATTCTAGCAAACAATTCTTAACAGCAGTATATTCAACAAAATTCATAATCAGATAATTTAAACAGCACAGTTACAGCTTTACCATGGAATAAGGGGATCAGGAACTGTAACCAGTGCCTTTGGTCAACATCATACTGTTTGCATACCCTTTCAAACATATGAATGAAACTATCAAAATTATCCCCCTCTGTAAACTGCAGAAGAAATTTACTGATCTTTTGTGCTTCTGGGGTCCAGTTACTCACTTCCCCAATTACCTCCATGACTCTGGTGAATAGTCAGCATCTCCTTTTCATGTTGCCTCTGTCTCTCCTTCTCCTCAGCTTCTATTTTCAAACCTCTGGTCTCAAACTCAAGTCTCTTTACCTCCAGATGTCTTTTTAAGTCCTCTGCAAAAAGGTTGAGCTGCCCATTCTCTGAGTGTTGTACATCTCCACTGCCAGTCTGATCATTCTCCTGATTTCTGTTTTCTGATGCAGCTGTGACCAAAGCTGCAATCATGTCTGCCTTAGTCATGTTTCCATGCATCAGTTCCTTAGCCTGGCACATCTCCGCCAACTGGCTCCTTGTCAGTTTGCCATACTCCTCTGCAGACATGCTTGCCTGTTCTCCCTTGCTAACTAAGCTAACAAAAAAAATAAAACAATTGTGATCCGAACTCTGAATGTTCACTGCATGGCTAATTTAGAGTACAAAAACACCTTCAGTGATCACTGTACACAAGCTACAGGAATTCACTATCCACCCCACTACAAGCCAATTAGCATGTGATGTAACTACCTCACCACTATCAAACAATTAATATCAGATGTGGCTAGCCCACCACTGCCAAACAATTAATATGTGAAGCCCATGCATTGGCCCAGTAATCAAAGAGCCTCAGTCCTCACCACTAGCACCAGTGAGGGGGTATACATTACAAAGGATAACAAGTACACACATTGAAAAGTACAATTTCCCTTAAGAGCACACAGAGATCACAGTCAGTCTGGGGCTGTTTTCTCCCTTTCTCTCCAGATCCCCAATAAGACTCCCCAATGGCACAGCTATAGGGTTCAGATCCCAGTCGAGTAGTCAGGCCAAAACCTCCAGTACCCTCTCTGTCCAACCAGTGCTTCATGTCCCTGCCCAAATAGTGACATACACACACTTTGAGATTTGGTTTATATACAAACACACAGACACTCCTGGGAAAGGCTGGCATGGGTTCTCCAGCTATGCCCCCCTCCTGCCAGGCTATAATGTAGTAATCACTGCCACCAACTACTCTTATCAGCCATTAATAAGGCCCTCCCCAAAGGGTGACCTGTTTCACTGTGTAATATTACTGTTATCCAAATAGTAAGTGTGATCCAGGGCTAAAGCTATTGGAGTGGCTTGGACTATATCATCAAATACATGCAATGTACTCTAAGAGCTTACATTATCTCTACACAAATCAGCCACAGTTGAAAGGTTTAAAAATATTTAATAATAAATAATAAAACCACAAGACAAATCTTATTTCTTCAACACAATGACATTACAGAGTTCAGAAATCACAGAAAATGCTTTAAAATAATACTGTAGAATAGTCTAACATAAATATAGAAAATAGCTAGACTAATCTGGCTATTTCTATCTATCTCTAAGAGAAATCACTGTTCTCAATTCTACTTACATACAGAACAAGCAAGTGCTGGTGAGTGGATGTTCTTCAGACAAAATCCAAAATGCTCTCCTTTCTTTCTGTCTTTAAATTGATAAGACAGCAGTGCTGAGTCATTTCAGATTTCATCATTGTTAACAGTTCTGATTTAGTTTCCCAGGCTAACAGAAACCCAGAATTTGCAACTCTTTTTGTAATTCCACACCTGCAAGAAGCCACAGCAATAAAAGACATTATACGTGTAAAACCTTAGTAATTATGTCTTAAATCAAGACAATAGAAATAATTTCCTGGCCCAGACATCCTGTCTCTGAGCTTGAGATCAAATGGTCATACAATGCTTGACTTATCAGCTTTCTTCCAGCAGAGTGCACTGTGGTTACATTTTTAAAGCTCATACAACATATAGTTTAATCATAACATATAGTTCTCTTTACATTTGTAGAATAAGCCTGTGGATTAAATTAATATTTACAATGACATAGAATTATTTACAAAATTCTATCTAGCTAGGCTGGCAGCCTTCACAACATTTATACATTTTCAGATTTTATAGAGGTTGAAGTAAGTAAAGAGAAAACCCACATGCAACTTAATGGATTGCACAGGTAGCAGTTATGTATAAAAACTGTTTGTCATTTCAGTGAGAGGTTGAGAGTATTCTGCTTAAGGAGATTATTTGGAGAGTATCATACAGCGAACACAAAGTCTTAACCTTGTAATGAGCATATGCAGGACCAGGACTGGTTAAGATGTTGTTTAAGCAGTGGTTTAACATTACAGATTTTGTCAGAGAGTTTTATTTGTGTGGGGATACTATTCCAAAGTTTAGAAATGTACTGGGAGTAGAGCGGGTCTGCTGCAACATTTGACTTACTTGTAAGTAATAAGAATTTGTTACTAGAACAGAGGTCCCTTGCTGGATAGCAGGGCAGCAATAAGTTTTGTAGTGCAGGTCATTTTTCTGGATGCTGAACGAGTTTGTGTACTATAGCTAGGTGTGAATATGTTGGATGGTGCAGCGGTAGCATTGTCGCCTCAGAGCAAGAGGCTTTCTGGTTCGATTATTGGCTGGGGTGCTTTCTGTGTGGAGTCTGCATGCCCTCCCTGTGTTTGTGTAGGTTTCCTCTTGGTCCACCAGTTTCCTCCCATGTTTCAAAGAAATATATCTGGAGCATTTCTCCCCAGGGCCTCCACTGAAAATTGGCTTCATTCCAAGTCAGACTTTCCCAGTAAATAAATAAATGATGTGTAGTTCAAGCCAGTTTAATTTCTTTAAGCTATGACAATGATGGGTCCTATAAGGGAAATTGGTGGGAAATGTACCTATTTTATGGTAGCAGGAGGCACACTTCTTTCTTTGAGTATTGCTTAAGTTTGTTAGGATAGGAGTGGCGTATAAGAGAGTTGGCAATAAGAAGGTGGTGGTTAGAGTTTTTCTTGTAGTATTTGTAAGGAATCAATTGACTCTATAAAGGGACCTTAGTTTCTGGTGTGTAGATTTAATGGTGTGCAATATATGCTGGTCATATCTGAGATTGTCATCTATTATAACACCTAGACATTTACTGTGCATTAAAGTTTCAATGACAATATTATTTGTTGACTTTATGGTAAAAGACTGCTTTTGATTTTGACAACATATTAATGCAAATTCTGAAGGTAATGCTACTCAATGCTAGAAGTCTAAACCTCAAAATGCACTCTCTCGAGGCACTCCTAAAAATGGAGAACATCGATATCTGTGCAGTAACTGAGACCTGGTTCAAGGCTCCAGAGAACACCCCTGCAATACCAGGCTACAACTCTTGCCACACTTTTCGGCCACCAAAGCAGGAACAAAACACTAAAGGTGGAGGAGTGTCAATATTCACCAAGGATATTCACACCACCAGGCTAGTTGCCCAATACAATGCATCTAAAATTCTTCAGGTGAAACTGACACTAGGTAAGACTGCAATCCAAATTGTAGCTTGCTACAGATCCCCCACCATACCCCAAGATTCTCAATACACCTTTCTAAACATACTGGAAAACATTAAGCTAGAACCAAACACCCTAATACTGGGTGATTTTAACTACCCTGCCATTAACTGGGAAAGCTACTCATGTACCAACACCTTTGCCCAACGGTTCTTGGAATTCATAAATTCCAACGCCCTGGATCAACTAATCCATAGTCCCACCAGGGGCTCCAATATCCTAGACCTGGTCATTACCAACATGGGAAATCGATGCTCCACACCTATGGTCACCACCCTCGTTAGTCACGTCTGACCATAAGCTAATCACCCTTAACATCCACATCCCACCCCCACCTCCCAGTAAGGAAACCTCCATAAAAAACTTCTCCAAAGCCAACTTCTTGCTACTCAAGTCAGAAGTGACAAACTTCATGACACTCATGCAGACGGGAGCTGAAAGTTCAACTGCTGAATCCTACACTAAGGCACTGTATGAGCACATCCACTCATGCATCCCAAATAGAACCAAGATGCTCTCATCCAAAAAAAGACGCCAATCTGGTGGTCCCCTGCCATAAACAAACTTTACAACAAAAGGAAGAAACTGTCGCAGAAAAGACAAAAATCCCAGGATGCAAAAAACTTCCTTACCAGCCTCAGTAAGAAACTGAGATCCCTCATAAAATCCTCCAAAGCTAGTTATGAAAATAAAATTGCCAAAGATTCCAAAGACAATAACAAGGCATTCTATAACTATGTCAAGAATCTAAATGGCAATGCTCAGATCTGCTCTGAGCTAAAACAGAATGGCATTAAATATACTGATCCCAAGGATATTGCCAATATCCTGGCAGATCGATTCAGTGCCAACTTCACCCCCCTCTCACCCCCTAAATGGCCCATCTCAATACCGGACGATTGCCAAATTCTGGTAATAACGGCCACACAGGTAAAAAACGCACTCTCCAAAGCTAAGAATACAGCATCCATGGGACCAGATGACATCCCGGGCTGTGTACTACATGAACTACAATATGAACTGGCACCTCACCTAAGTGTCATGTTTAATCATAGCCTCACCTCAGGTTTCGTGCCCACTGAGTGGCGCACAGCTACAATTATCCCACTCCACAAGGGGGGATCCAACTTGGATTCCGGAAATACTGTCCCATCAGTCTGACAAGCCTTATCTGAAAGGCCATGGAGCGTATTATCATGGAACTTATAAACAAAGACGTTGGCAACCTTCAAACACTGGACCCCACCCAGTTTGTGTTTGTGAAGGGCTGATCTTGTCTCCTGAACTTGATTGACTTTTTCGAATCAGTCTCCAGAGCCATGGACAAGGGTAAGGTGGTCCACATAGCCTATCTAGAACTTGCCAAAGCCTTTTACACCATCCCCCACTCTGGAATCATAGATAAACTTACTAAGCTGGGCATTAATCCCTACGTCACCCAATGGGTTGCTAAATGGCTTACTGATAGAACCCACACTGTAAAAGTAGCCGACTCAAAATCCAGCTCCAGACAAGTGACAAGTGGAGTACCTCAGGGTTCAGTCCTGGGACCGCTCTTGTTTGGCATCTACTTCTCTGAAGTACAGGCCAACACTAGGGGACTCTGGATAACAAAGTTTGCAGACGACTGCAAACTGGGAGCCATTATTGAATCCCCAAATGATGTGGATACTCTACAAAAGGGCCTTACAGAAACAGATGCTTGGTGCCAGAGCCATGGGCTCAAGCTCAATGCCAAGAAATGTATAGTTATCCCCTTTGGGAAAAAAACATGTATCCGTGAATTACCATATAGGTGGCAGTACACTAAACACCGAAAGTTTGATGAGACTTAGGGACACAGGTGGACAGTGGTCTCACCTTCGATAACCACATCACCACAACAGTCAGGAAATCCTTCTATGTGGCACACCTCATCACTAAGGGCTTTTCATCCAGAAAAAAGGAGGTCATTGTCCCACTGTACTCATCCCTCATTAGACCCATTATAGAATACAATGCCACGTTTGGTATGTACCTCGCAAGACATCTGCAACAACTGGAAAGGCCACAGAAATACCTCACTAAAAGAATCACAGGCCTAAAGCAGATGCCCTATGCTGACTGCCTTAAAAAACTCCAGCTATACTCTGTCGCATATCGTCTACTCAGAGGTGATCTTTGCTTAACATACAAGGCCATGTCGAACCCAGAGCTGTTGGACATGCTACACTTAAAGAAATCCCAATCCCTCAGAGCCACACGCTCCAGGGATCTAAACCTTGTCATCACAATAAACAAAACATGCTGGAGGGATAGGTTCCTGACCCAGAGACTCCCCAGACTCTGGAATAGATTGCCCATACATGTCAAGCAGAGTGCCTCTTTGGTCCTCTTCAAAAGGAACCTTGACGATTGGATGGGAGAAAGGAAATTCACCCCGGGGATCACGTCAGTCGCCCTGCTAGACAGGGGTTCAGGGAAATAAATAGTGTGGGAAGAAATAGCCAGGGAATTGTTATGGCTAGGCTTGTATAGGTCCTAGTGCTGATAGCCTAGTACCAACCTATGAACCTATGTAGAAAGCATTAACTTAGTTTTCTTGGTGTTGATTAGGAGGTTTGATTCTTTAAGACAGATTTCTACAGAGGACAATGATTTTTGGTAATGTCTTAGAGCTTATTTACTGTTGAGGATGAACATATTTATGTTGAGTCATCTGCATACTGAACTAAACTAACATGGTGAGTGGAGGTGTGGAGTAATTAATTATTAAATAGGAGAGGAACCAGGATAGAGCTCTGAGGGACACCTGAAGTAGCTGGTTGAAAGGATGAGTAGGTTTGTTTCCATTTAATGGCTTGTTGCCTTCCAGGTAGGTAACTAAGAAACCATAGTAAGGACCATTGTGAAAGTTCTATTGAGGAGAATTGATGAGCAGTTGGTGATTCAAGACAGTATCAAATGCCTTAGTGAAGTCTATGAACATGGTGGACACAAGCAGACTATAGTTTCTATGTTGGTTTATTACACTGGTAAAATGTAGTAGAGCAGTAGTGGTGCTGTGCAGGGGCCTAAAGCCATGTTGTGTTTCCGATAGCAGGTTATTTGAGATTAGGTATTGCATCAGCTGCATATGGATGCATTTTTCTAATATTTTGGAGGTGGGGAAGAGAATTGCTATTGGTTTGTAGCTGTTAAACTCTGTAGATATGCTACCTTTGTACAGTGGTATTATGTAGGATTTTTTTTCCACAGTGATGGGACATACCTTTTTGCTATAGACCTATTAATTAGTATAGACACAGGGAAAGCTATGATGTCTGCACCATTTTTAGGTAGTCTGACGGTAGTTGGTCTACAGCTACAGTAGATTTTAATTTAAAGAGCAACTTCCTTATGAGTGAGGTAGGTACTAGATTAAAAGTGAAGAGCTGTGGGTGGTTTTGATTGGACAGGGGTAGAGACAGGGGGACAGATGTATTAGTGTCTAAGAGAGATAATATTGATTGTATGAAGTAGTAATTAAACTGTGTTTTGCCTCAGTGGAGTAGTTTATTTAGTGATGACCTCAGAAAGTTTTGGGTTGTTTTTATGTTTGTCGTGTTGGTTGGTATAGTATGTTTGCTTATCCTCTTTGACGTGGAGTTTTGCAAGGTTTCTAAGATGTTTAAATTGCTAGAAAGTATTTTGAGTTCTATTTTTATACCAGTTTTTCCAGGTTTTATCCCTTTTTATCATGATTTTTTTGTTTCTTTTGTCAGCCATGGTGCAGGGTTGGGCATTCCTCTTTTATTATGTATTGATGCTAGATAATTTAAGGTCTGTAAGAATATGTTATTGAAGTGTTCTACAGCAGTATTGTGTGTCATTCTTCTAAGTACATTCCAGTTACATTGTTTTAGCATTTCAATGAAAATAGCTTTGCTGAACTTGATTGTATTTCATATTTGATTATAGATAATATGATTATCTAGGTTATGGTAAGTTTGAATAGCATATGTTTGCATGTGGTCACTTATGCTATCTGAGAGGCAGCCTACCTTTGCAAATTTGTCTGGTTTGTTTCTATGAATCCAGTTTAATGTCGAGTGTCTCCCTGAAGTTTTATTGATTCTAGTTGGTGTGGTTATTAATTGTCTGAAGTTATACAAGTTTATGGATTCAGTGGGGGTAGTAGAATGTATGAGCTGTGAGTCAATATTTAACTCTCCAAGTGTTATAATTTCATGGTTAATTTGTTGGGATATCTAGTACAGGATACTTTTAGCAGTATGAATGTTATTTTCTAGTGGTATATAAGTTGCTGTAAGACATATACCCTGGGATTCATGAAGCTCGGCACAAGGATGGCGTTAGCCTTGCGCCGACCGTGCGGCGTAGAGATGGTGCAGCAGCACCACATGCATATTAATGAAGGCGTGCTGCTGCAATGGCCACATGCATAGGAAATGTGCGCGAGTGCAGGGGGCATGTCCAAGTGCTGCACGGAGGCGTGAACATGTCGGCTGCATACGCGCAACCTAAAATGCTGACTAGTACAGCCTGCCTGTAATAGTAATCACTCCTGTCAGTGTACGTGGATACTGACATGTATGCAAAGCATACAAGACAGTTTTGCGAACACCAAAATAAAAAGTAAACACACAGGCACGTAGCTGAATATTGAGTCCCCATCCCTCAAATAAATGACATTTAAAACCCCGTGCCCATATTCCATTGTAGTGTCGATAGTTATACCAAGTGGAAGCAAAATGCATCACGTTAGCGCGCCACCAATTGCTAAGCCTAGCCCAATGGTTAGGGTTACCACCAGTCCCACATTGTGAGGGACAGTCCCCCCTCTAGGCAGTTGTATCCATACGAAAACCATTATAAATGTCAAATGTCCTGCGATTGTAGGACATAATTATTTCCCATATTTTATGTAATAGTCCCATACAATACTTATTTCCGTATGTAAAATACCTAAATGTTACAAGAAACAGAATAAGCAAGTAAACGAAACAGAATAAGCAACTAAACTGCTACAACAATAAGCTTACATTTAGGCATAAAACTAAAGTACTACCCTTTGTACTGACCGTGGGTATGTGTTGGCCTGTAAAATCTGATGTGTGTCCCGAAAATGTCCCATCTTGGTCATATGTAAAGGTGGCAACCCTACCAATGGTCAGAGCATTCGCCCAATATCTGCCCATTCGTGGTCCAAGTCATCCTTGTCAGGATGGCCCAAAGATGAATGGGTATTACCCGGGTCTACCTACCATGTCATGAAAGATAAGTATTTGCTTGTACCTATGTGCGTGAAGTACAGCATGTGGAAGATCAAAAATGCTAGGGTAGTCCTCGCAACCATATTGGTACCAGAGATATGTAGTGTACGCAGTGTGTTCTGTTGACTGTGCCATGGGCCGTCAACCAGAGAAGGGATGGATGGTGTCTGTGGAATATGGGGGTGGGGGGTGATGGGTAATGTAACAATTCGCCAAGGGGAGACTGGGTTGGATGCACAATAGGTGAACTGGAGGTGTACGAGGGAGCAGTGGGTGAATCAGAAAGATAACCGAAGAACAAACATTCACATCTGCAATACAACCTGACAGGCCATACTGTAGAACACAATCCCACAAATATATGACCATTAAAATGTGAGATACACATGTACAGAAACGTTACTGGCACATAGCCACATAATTGTCTGGCCTGAACTGAGCCATCCAACCCCAACACACCTGGATACATAATTGAATACCCATCATCCCCTCCACAGCACCCCCCCCTTCCTGAACGCCCACCAAAACCACCCATACTCGGGCTGCTAGCTTGGCGCAGCCATATCTGCACATAGTGACCCCCTACTCATATCTAGTAGGCAGTCTCACCCTAGGCAGTCTCAGGATTGCAAATTATGTATCCCTTGCATGTATAACCCTACCTCATTTTCGTAAAGCCAAAGGAATCCAGGTCATTGGTCCCCACAATTTTTGGATATCCCTCATGGGATAAGTATCTGTTCTAAACATTAGACTTGGTGTCACAACACGATGTCCAGTCCTGTAGACGTCTGGACACAAGTTGTATGAGCAGTAGTTGTCCACAAGACTGCTCAGCCTCCAGCCGGTCCTGCAGAACCTACGACCGGGATTAAACACCTGACCGTGATGCACGTCTCCCCATGTGCATTATCGGGAATATATACCTTACACATTCGCATAGTGGCAGTCGGATATAGGGTGATTAAGGCACTTTAAAGCAAATGTAAGTAAGGTTACCACCTGTCCCACTTTGCGAGGGACAGTCCCTTTTTGGTCAGTTGTTTCCTGACCAAAAATAATACAATGGCAAATGTCCTGTGATTGTAGGAAATAATTATGTCCCATATTTCATGTAACAGTTGCATAAATCAGTTATTTCTGTATGTAAAATACTTAAATGTTACAAGAAACAGAATAAGCAACTAAACTGCTACAAGAATAAGCTTTCATTTAGGCAAATAAGTAAAGTTCTAACCTTTGTACTGACCATGGGTATGTGTTGGCCTGTAAAATCTGATGTGTGTCCCAAATATGCCCCACTTTGGCCATTTGAAAAGGTGGCAACCCTAGACATAAGCAGGTATGCAAGCGTGTATGCACGACGGTAAGTGGCAGTGATTCAACGGTATGGGAAATGTAAATAAGCATGTAGGTGTATATGCATGTGTATGTACAGACCGATATATATATATATATATATATATGTAGATTTGAAGAATGAACATGGTCACAATATAGCAGTCATAACAAATGTGAAGGGAAACAGCAGCAGAACCCCCCCGTAATATTTAGTGCTGTTATATACAAGGATGGCCAGAGATGAGCACACCTCTGCATCCCAAACCACAGGTAGGATGCTAAAAGTGGAATCTAACGATGTCCCCATGCTAAATCTGACTTTCAACTAGGTACAGGGCAGTCCCGGTTCCCAGTCGGACAAGCCTAAACCCGGACGAACACCCTAACAATCAAATACATGTATGTGCCAGGACTATAGGATTTGGAGGTCTGAATATACTTTGAGTGAGTCAACATGCGGCAAGGATCCAGGGCAGTAGGGAATGGCGCATGTGTAGTAGTGTGGTTTTCCCAAAAGGAAAATGGATGCCAGCTGTGTTAGTGAAGTGTTAAGTCGTGTGTTCGGGTAATGAATCATGGGTATACATATAAATGAAGCAGA